>NC_056728.1:1243506020-1243553520 GCF_019279795.1 Protopterus annectens | reverse complement strand
GCTAGAGCGTCTTCTGCGTGGAGACATGCGTGAATGGGCGTACCTTCGTTGAAGGTTGTGTGTCAGGCTTGGCAAGCCGGTACGTAAAAATCACTGCCAATCATTAGCGGACCAGAGTTCCGCTGTGGTGACCCCTAACCGGGAAAAGCCGAAAGACAGTGAACCATTCCAATCCCATATTTGGGACTATTTGCTTCAGAGATAAATAAATGGCTAGCATATATTAAATTTTGTGCTAGAATAAGGAGAACATATTTATTTATTAACAGTACAAGCCCACTAGTTGAAAACACTTCTTTTTGGGAGCAGCCTAGTTCATTTCCTTAACACTCTGAGATAAACTGTCAGAGACTTGCCAAACTAGGACATTCTGACAGTGTATAATATAAGATTGTATGATGGGGCTGTATTATTCAGTGCATTTAGATTATTATCTAGTAAAGAGTGTTACAGTACTGGAAAATATCTGAATTAAGTTCGTCATGAATGCCACAACTCTTTCCAGACTTGTATGCTTTTATTAAAACACACACACAACTGTCATGCAAATGCTACATTTCTCTGACTATAAGTGCATGCTTTTGGGACTAATATTTAAAAATAGACCAGTAGCTTGACAGATAGCAGCTAAAGCGGAAGCTGAAAATAACTTATGTGTTTTGACTGATAACTTTTCTAAATAGGCATTTGTTTAGGAACAGTGTTATCAGCTGCATCTAAGGTAAAACAAGTTACTTTTCCACAGGCCATCTTACTGAATTCTGCTATGGCATGAGGAAGAAAAAGACTGAAAATATTTTGAAAACTTACAGGAAATGATGTAGTCTGGGAGTAAGTGAGTTTCATTTATGTACTTTGTTTGCAGAAGACCTTTTTTATTAGAAAAAGTTTTATTCAGAGTACCAGTATATGAATAATTAATATAGTATGCGATTATAGCTTCAAAGTAGTGTAATACAATTTGTGAAAGACAGTGGAAAAAGCAGTAATGTTTGCATTTTAAAAATAGTAATATACCACCATTGCCTCTTCAATAGACAGAATTATGCATTCTTTTTATGGATGCCTGTGGTAAACATCCAGAATAAACTCCGTACATTACAAAATATGTGTGATAGAGTTACATAGTTACAAAAGCTTATAAAAATGGTTTGCGTTGTTGCCTCACAGCAAGAGGTTATCCGGTTTGATTCCCAGCTGGGGTGCCTTATGTTTGGAGTCTGCATGTACTCCCTGCTTTCATGTGGGTTTCATCTGGGTGCTCCGGTTTCCTCCCACATTACAAAGGCATGCGTCTGGAGTGTTTCTTCCTGGGCCTCCACTGAAAATTGTCTTGTTCCAAGTAGGACTTTCCCAGTAAACAAATGTTAAATAAATAAAATAAATAAAAAGCTGCCTATTAGTAGTTGTTACATCAGTGCAGCACAATCTTGATTACATTATTTTGCATTTTCTTGGTGGCAGGAACAGTAAATAAGGCATTCATCTACTCTGACAACCCCATCCTCCATTGTACTCCCCTTGCCCTACCTTCTCCTGCCTCACACCCTCTTGAATGTCTTTTTGTATTCCTTCCTCACTACCTACTTCTGTAGTCCATTAAATAGATTCCCAGCCATTTCTGTAAAATAGTGCCCTCAGAAATCCATGGATACATTTTAGAAGTGGTAAATTATAGTAAAATCCTGCAACTTTGAAACTTTAAGGACAGTAGCCATGAAACTTGCTGGATTGATGAAAGGAAGCTAGGAACATTATTTGGGTTGTGAGCACCCACATTCCTCTTTCACATATTTCTGTAGCATCATTGGTAAGAGCATGGAATATAATAACTCAAAGGCTGACAGAAGTCTTTGGCAAGCAACAATAAATGTCTTTTGTCTTGTTTAATATGACATGTAGAAAGAAAAAGCTAGTATTAAACTGGCAATGGCTAATGATGTGTTCCAGATGCCTAAAGTCTGTAACCCTCAGTGCAGAAAGCTATGGGTGGTATTTAGTTAGCCTGTAGAATATTCAGGACATCTGCATACTTTTCAAGGCTGTCCCTTTTCAAAGACCCCCTCACAACCTATAAGGACTGTTGTGAGCTCCTACATACAGTGGTTCATCCTACTGCATGCAAATGTGGTGTAGTATAGTCAGGATCTACGTAAACATGTTTTCCAGTGCACTGCCGTGATAGGATACTTGTGCAGTAGAGGATTTAATAAATATCAATGTTATGCACATTCTGTGCAGGATGAGGGCTCTAAAGTCATGAGTGTGTATGGCAGCTTTGCACTCGCTTGTGCATCTGAGTGAAGAAATCTGCACAGGGTGAAGTGGCTGCTGAGATTGCTAGGATGATCATGGTACATATGATGGGAGTGTATGCGTATGTTTCTGTGTGAGTGTTAAGACAGTGTGTGAGTATGCACTTGTGTGACAGTGCATGAATGACTTGTGCGTGCTTGTGTGTGTGTGTGTGTGTGTGTGTGTGTGTGTGTGTGTGTGTGTGTGTGCGCACATGCATGTGTGTGTTTATGCGCGTTTATACGTGCATGTGTGTATGTCAGGGGATGTCACTGCCTGTGTGTGGTTTTCTTAGCCATTAGAATGCTGCACTTTGCATTTGTTTCAGCTGCTTGGTTGAGTGATTCAAAGTCATGCAGATCTGTGGATACTAAGATGCTACCCCTGTGGGAATGTAGTACAAGAACAAGTTTCAAGTCAGTAGATCAATAACAATCCCAGTAAATGTCCAAAAATATCAACCACAAAGCAATGAGCTAATAAATTATATTTTAATCACACAAGTAAAAATAAACCTCACAAGTACAGAGTACATTTATATTTCCTTTCTCACATTTCATTTAAGCAAACATATATATATATATATATATATATATATATATATATATATATATATATATATATATATAAAAATATAGACATATATAGAATATGTATATTGTATAGAAATTTTATTCTTATTTAATACAGTTATGTGATTCAGTACAGGTTTAAGTGAGAATACTTCATTGAGACCTGGGGGGGTTTATGCATTAAAGTACAATATCCATTTGTTTTCTTTCTTCTCAGTAAAATTCTTAATATCCCCTCCCTTTTGTGTTAGAACCACATTTTCTAAAATTAAAAATGTAAAGGTGTGTTGCTCACTAGTGTTTGCTATGTGCTTATATAAAGAATTAGTAATAACCTTTCGTATAAGTAGCCACATGTCAGAGATCAGGAGAAAGGTTTTTACTAAGAAAGCAAATGGATATTGTACTTTAATGCATATACCACCCCCCCCCCCCACCCAGGTCTCAATGAAGTGTCTCACTTAAACCTGAATTGAATCACCTACATAATTGTATTAAATAAGAATAAAATTTGTATACAATATACATATTCTATATGTTTCAGTTTTTTTTATATATTTTTAAGTTTGATATAGGTAGATATATATATATATATATATATATATATATATATATATATATATATATATATTTTTTTAACTTAAATGAAATGTGAGAAAGGAAATATAAATGTCTTTAACAATGTCTTAATTAACTGATTATTCAATTATTAAATTAACAAATGTGTATAAAACCAAGAAACAGAAGCATATGGAAATTGTCACCTGAGGAAGCAGATATACTCTGTGAAAGTACTCTGTACTTGTGTGGTTTATTTTTACTTGTGTGATTAAAATATAATTTATTAGCTTGTTGCTTTGTGGTCGATATTTTTGGTCACTCCTGTGGGAATGTGCATGGCTATGAGCCAATAAATGACACAGTAGTGCAACTGGACACATTGTTGGAGGTCAAGTTGTGGTGCTGCACCATTTTCTGTGAATGCTAGGGTATGTCTCAGGAAATATCTCCATTTTGTTTTGGCCAGGGGAAACAGTTCTAGACTCACAATTAGGTTCTACTTCTCCAGTATAGTATTACTTGGAAAATTCTCTTCTGTGTTTATTTTTATTTTCCCTTGAGTGTTTTATGGGGATTTGGTAAAAAATGCTGGTTTCTGCTTTTATAAAATAACTTTATGACAGTTTAAGGCACTTTTGAGTTGCTGTGTTTTGAACCACTGACTCTCATTTAATGTATAAGAATTTAGTGTTGTATATCAAGAGGCTCACAAGCAAATTTCATGAACTCCACTACAAAGAGTAATTCATCCCTGCATCGAAAGGCTAGCCTATCGAAAGGCTCTCTTCCTAGCAAAAACCAAAAAAGGTGGAACATTTTCACCAATTCTCCTCCCATCTTATCTGTCTATGGGAAGACATTCCCTTTATTCTCGCCTGTCAGCTATAACAGCTCTACTCTGCTTGGTGGAGACCACTGATGGTTTATCTGATCTCAAGGAAGTTTACTCATGTGCCTTTAAGACTAAGTTGTCTAAAGCTGCTGCAAGTAAAGCTGGAAATAAGCTTGGCTATCTCATCTCTGCTCGTTCCTGAAATTATTATCTTTTGGCTTAGTATCTGCTTTTGCTTTAGCTGGAAATTCCTTTCACTTCAGACTAAAAGGAATTGGGCTCTATCCTTCCTTGACGACTGCCTGATTCTGGCTCAAAGAAAAGGAGGACCTTCACAGAATCTGGAGGATGTTTACTAGCAGCTGGCCGATGCCTAGGGTATTCTGTGATAGAAAGGAAGTCTGTCTGGGGAAATACCCTCAGAAGACGTGTCTCAAGATACAAGGAGACTGAATGTGAAGAACAGATGTCCTTTTTAAGATGGCCTTTTAACCAGGACAAATCCCTTTACTTTCATCAACTATCTCATCAGTCCGCGCTGACTGCAAGGACAGTCCTTCAAGCATCCTCTTTCATGCAATATCTCATCTTCATCTAGGTGCTGACTGGGACTGCACTGCCTTCAGTATGAGTGGTGACCTCGCTAAATGGTTATGACACTGAATGGCTGCCAGACTTGGACACTGTCATTGTCATTCATTTGCAAATTCAAAGGGAATTTTTTTTCTTGGTGGTGGAATGTCACTCAAACAAGGGACTCCCTTGTGTGACCCGCCAGAGGTAGTCAGGATTCCAGAACAGATGCCCATTGCCTTGCTGCAGGGGAGCCTATCTAAATGGAAAGTGGGATGCTACAAATGGAAACTTGGCCCACCACACTACACCATCCACATGAAAGAGATGTTAGCAGTCCAGTTTGCATTAATGGCTTTCAAGAGGTTACTTCTTCCAGGGCAGGTGTTAATTGTTACTTTAACAGACAAATATGTTCAACATAACAAACAACAGGGGAACACATTCACCCACTTACGCAGGCACAAGGCAAGGGGGCAATGATTTTATGCAGCTTCATACCAGCTTGCAACTGCAAGGCTCAGGCAAGAACTAACCCTTAAGGCAGATGTGTTGGGAGCACAGTTAAGATTTCCAGATTCCCCAGTGGAAAACTGGATCTTCATGTATTTCAAAACACAAAGTGAAACCTGGGGAACTCCACATGATCTGTTAAACTAAATACTAAAACCACCAGCTGCCAAAGCTTTGCACAAAGAGGTTATTATTCACACAGCTTGGCTTGGAAAGTTTTCTTTCTTCAGTTGGAAAAATCTTCATGTTCATGTGTATGCTTTCCTCTCTCTCTTCCTAAAGGTGCTTCTAAGGGCAAACCAGACAAGACAAGACAAGCAAAGAAGGATTTCCAGATTGGCCAGCTTGGGTACCCATTACTTACTGAGGAGTCTGGTAAGGAAGCCCATGGCCTTTTTACCCTTTGATTCCACACCTTTGTCTCAGAGAGAAGGCCTGATTTTATATATATATCGTACGATCTAATCCTTAATCCTTCCTTTATGTTTCTAGTGTGTTCTAGTGTAAAAAACCAATTCATTTTGCACTCTATACAGATGCAGAAAATAAAGGGGAAAGGGAAAGATTTTGTTTACTTGTTAGGAGGCGGTAGGTTGCATTTAAGCAGGACTAAGCAGGACAGATTTCAGGCAGTTCAGCAGTTGTTGTTTTTCTTTTTTTTGAGACTTCCCCAAGCCTGTGGCCCAAACAAACTATTAAGTGTGGATTGTTTTTTGCATTTCTTTTGTTATTCCCATCATAGCAGGAGATTCCAGCTGGGGGATTAGCATTCCACCACTAGGGCTACTGCACTTCAACGCATTTTTAGGGGGGTGGCAACTAAGGATATTTTAGAGGCAGCTTTTTCACTATATCTCACACTTTTTACTTCTGACAGCACAATTACAAGCATTCCCTCTAACTTGTTTATATTTGCACTATGCTTTAGTAAAAATTGATTATGAGGACATTGTGAAACAATATACTGTTTACAGTGATCCACAGCAGTTGTATGAAACTGTGGAGGACAGATGTAGTTGCACAGAATTACCTTAAATGCACAAGGAAACACCACCAATAGTTTTACCCGACCATGGCTACATACTGTAATTAACATGCAACTGTGATCAAATAAAGGCCATTTTAGACGCTGAACAAATCATAGAAATATTTTGGGAAGGGGAATTACCTCTGGTAATTTCAGCAGATCAGTTCAGCTGTAGTGAATGTTTTTTTTTTTTTACTTTCTTCAGATTTCTTGGCTGGATTGATTGATTAATTCACTGGGTGACCAGACTGATTGTCCTTTACAGTTACTGAATCGGACAGAAAGTCTTATCTTTGTTATGTCCACTAAGGTACTAGACTCCTAGAACTTTGTGTAGGAATAAGACCTGCACTGTACATCAACAAATTACCTAACAGTACTGTTATCCACATCAGATAATGTTTGCAGATAGTGACACTTACACCCATAATGAGAACATTTATGTTTTGTTCCATCAAAAGCTAAATGGTTCCCAGTCAAACAAAGATCTAGACTGCTAATGGCATACTTGGTTTACTGACTTGTCAGCCTAAACTCTTTTCCCTTCTTTCCCAGCAAATTATCAGAAAGGTCCATTCATTACAACCGAAGATCTGTCCCTGGCACAGCTCACAGCCTATAACCCTCTCCAAACTAAATGACACTCCACTGAACACTTCACCTTACTTGCTCCAAGATCTGGCAAGGCTTACCCCATCAGATAAAAAGTCTCTCTCTCTCAAAACTCTGACAACTTAAAAAGAAACACCAGTTTAAAGAAGTGCAGTGTGACTACAGTCACTTTCATAAACCTTCCAACAATTAGGGGGATATCTTACATTCCAGCTTTGACACATTGCTCTCAAATGAGATATACCTTTCAGTTAAGAGTTAATTTGCTGCAGCTCTTATATTCCCTTTTTTACTCCTCCTGTTATACTTCGCCATCCTTCTTCCCATAGTTCTCTGATAGCTCTCTCCATGCTATTCCCCATCTCCACTCCTTCCCCATCACCTTCTCTGTCTCTCGTCTGTCATCCACCATCCTGACCTTTCTTCTACTAAACTATATTCAGCTGTTGTTTAGCTGCTTTATATAATCTGCAAATAAGAATTGTGCTTCTAATAATAGTTTTAATTATTTATTTTGTTTGACATTTGTTTACTGAGAAAGTCCAACTGGATAAATGCCCATTTTTCTATGGAGGCCTGGGGAGAAAAGCTCCGATGAGCATAATATTAAAACAGATTAAATTACAATGTTAGGTTCAGCCAATTTCACAGATATAGAATTAGTAGAAACATTAAATGTGAAGAATTCTAGGACACTGTTAAGTACAAGAAACAGTGTGGAAGGGCAGACAGTATACAAGAAACAAGAAACAGCTAGTACAGTATCAGAGAGCTGTGCTTTGTAGTTACAGTGGAAGAAGCAATAGAGTTAGGACACATTGAATACATAATACTTGAGAAACACCTAATATATATGACTTCAATATAATACATGACAATTCAGTAAAGTTGTAACACACTAAGTACAGATTGAAGCAAGGGAATTTCAGCAGTAAATTTCAGGAATGATTCTAAAATAAAGAAAGGTTAGTGTAGGAGTAGAAAGAGAGAGTATTTAATAGAGGTATCATTGAAGGATAAGCCAGTATAGAGGGGAAGCAAGGTGGGGTAAACAAGATTAGAGAGACAGGAATGGTAGTGGATACTATGGTGGTGTGGAGCATGGGTATATCCAATAATTGTATAAATGTTCTTTCAGTCGTGATTTAAAAGAAAAGTATTGCAGTAAAGTCTTATAGATTCTGGAATGCTATTCCATGATTTGACAACAGTGTGAGAGTATAAACTGACTCCATAAGATCTCTGGGCTTTGTAAATAGTAGATGCTTGTGAGAAGAACTTAGGTCTTGAGATGGATTATAATTTTTAAGAAGTGATGAAGTAATTTGTGAAAATGAGGACTTGTACAGTATTTTGTGTGTTAACATTATTTGATTAAAGGTCAGTAGGTGGGGTAGTTCAAGCCAATTAAGGGACTTGAGAGAAGGGCAGTGGTGAGAGTGGTGGGCCTGCCCTGTGGCAAATTTAGCTATATTATTATAGCACTGACTGAGTTTTAGTTTGAGGGAAGTTTGAATATTGGTTAGAATAGGGGAAGCATACAGAAAGGGAGGGTAAGAGATAAGCGGTGGCAAGGGTCACTTTTGCGGAGTTGGAGATACATTTTTTAACCCTATACAACATGTCCAGTTTTTGATTAGGCTTTTTTATAGTGTTGCTGAAATGCAGGCAAAACCTCAGGTTGTTATCAATAGTTACACCTAGCAGTTTAGTGGGTGAAACTACATGAATTGAAGCATTGTTATGAGAATTTAATATTGAAGTTAGAGGTATCTGGAGTGTATTGTTTTGAAACAAATAGTAAAAGTTTAGTTTTTTTTTTATTGAGCAGGAAATTGTTGTTGGCAAGCCAAGACTTAATGGAGTTGAATGTGTCTTGGGTCATGTTTTGAAGATGGGTAAGATTGCTAGCAGAGCAGATTAAAGTAGAGTCTTTGGCATATTAAATAAGAGTTGCTTGTTTTGAGGTGGTGTTAAGGTGGTTTTTGAAAATGTTGAAGAGAAGTGGACCCATTATGGAGCCTTGGGGTACCCCAGTGTTAACTGGTAAATATGGAGAGAAATGTGAGTTCCATTTAACAGACTGATATCTGTTAGAGAGTTAACTGGTGAACTATTGTTGGGATGTTTCAGTTAAGCCAAGCTTAGATAGTTGGGATAAGAGTTTAGGGTGGGAGACAGTATCAAGGTCTTTGATAGATCTAAGCATACCGATGAGACAAAGTTTTCAGAATCATGGGCTTTATTGACATTATCAGTAAAGGATAGCAGAGCTGTTATGGTACAATGGGCAGGTCTGAATCTGTGTTTGGTAGGGGAGAGAAGATTTTTGTCTAGTAGGCATTGAAGAAATTGTTTATGGATACATTTTACTAGAAGTTTTGAGAGTGGTGAAAGAATGGCAACTGGCCTGTCGTTAGTTGTTTCTGTGGAAGTGCCACCTTTGTGGAGAGGAATGACAAAGAACTTTTTCCACAAAGAGGGGATGTAAGCTTCATTGATAGATCTGTTGATGATTATGGATACTGGATAAGCAATTGAATCTGCTGCCATTTTAAGGAATTCACTAGGAAGATTATCTGTAGAGGGGGAGCAAGGCATGAGTTTACACAAGAGAGATTTTATGTAGGTAGTAGGAACTTGTTGAACTTTAAATGTGGAGAGACAGGTGGTGGGAGGCTGAGAGGAGGTAGAGAGGGATGGAGAGAACTTATTAGTGATGATGCTATGATATTAATGAAATAAGAACTAGTATAGATCTAATATGTACAGCTGATTTATTGAGTATAACTATTCTTGTTAATTTTTGCCATAGTGTGTTAACTCAGTGTTATTCACAACTTTGTATCTTAGCAATGAACCAGAAAACAGTCCAGATGGATCAGCCTTCTACACTAGTCAACAAATGCAGTAAAATAAAATCAATAAATTGAACTAATTAAATTTCTTCTTATGATGTATACATTTATCTCAGAGTTTTAAAAGTCATGGCATTATTTTGTATGGAAGTATTCTTTTCATATATGTTAATGGTATATTTGACATTGATAACAGTTAATGAGGATGCTTATTTTTGCTGTCAGCTGTGACATTTTTTGTATTTTTTTTCTGATTATATGAATAAGCCCAGATCATTCTCAGTTTAAAGGGTGACTTTTCAATTGAGTCCTAAGAAATGGACAGTGTAGACTCTCTGGAATCTAGCTAGCGAGGATGTTATAAGGTGACACTGCTGTTGCTTTAGGCTTTGATGTCTCCTTATTTAAATTTATCGTGACATTCCTTAGTCTCATTTTTGACAGTAGAACTGCATTTCTTTCCATGATTTATCCTATCGTGTCTTTTAGACCCATCTCTCCCTCTATTGCTAGCCTCACCAACATATGTATATATGTAGTGCATAGACATTTACTATTTGTTTCCTTCCCATGCACAAGACATCATATCTGGCGAAATGACTGATGTATAAATTCCACTATTCTTAAAGAAATGACTGATGTATAAAAAGGAAAAAAAAGGTTAATTATTCAGCTTCAGTTTTGTCTTCTTGACATTTGCTGATACCATAAAGGGAGGACAACACCACAGTAAGACTGTAGTCAGTATTAAGCATAAGCAGTCGACAATGTTCTGCAGGTCTCGTATCCTTATGACGTGTTCAGGTACAGTGGCCTAACACAGACTGCTTTGCATTTAATTAGTGGTTTATGGATGGGATATGGAATTTTGCAGCAAATTCGACTAGTCATCTGATTTCTTCATGTGAGACAGCATATGCCAGTAGTGTACTGTGCCAACATGTTTTTGCTGTAAGATCATGGTTATCCAAAACAATGTTGTAACATCACTGCACTTTTTTATAATGAGCCACCTTACTCATTCTCCATGTACTCCTGCTACAGAATTAATCCATTGTTCATCCAACTTATTCCTCAGCATCACAACTTAATAAGGGGTACTACATCCTTGCTTCAGAACTGAATTTTTACCCTTAACTCTTCATTTTGCTAAGCATCATTCTGTATGAAAAAAATAGTTGACAAGGAAAACATATATTTGATGTCGAAGGACTTGTACGTTTCCACTCTAGTTTTGCTGTCCTCATCTCTTAATATGAATTTCCTTTAAGGTTTTAAGTAATATAGTCCTGCACACCTATTGAAAAAAGTTTCATAATAGCAGCTAAAGTTTTAGAAATGTGTCTGTTTTTTATTAATTTTGCTAAGCTCAACAGCATGCTCCTTTTCTAAAGGGTTCTGCACCTGCAACAGCTAAGATTCATCTTGCTATCCTGTATATATGGTACAAGTTTACCTCATTTACGATAACATGTATCAAGCATCCTGTGTCAAATCCTGCTCCCTAACATACCAGGCTGACCGCTGATAAATTATGCATTGTTCTGATATTAAGCTCAGTTTCATGGTGAAATCCATTTAGCATGCTATAACTTGCAAAACATTTTAAGAGCAAAATGCGTTTTGTACATTTTCTCATGCAGAGCATTAAAACCATGCAGAAAAAATACCTCCCAGTTTTAGATAGTCCCTTGCTGCACATAAGATGACCAGTGCTTGATCAGTAGCATGGGAGCTGGAAGAGCTGCATGGGGAGGAAGGGAGTGAGTGGCCAATATTGTCTCACCCATCCTGGGTGAGGGAGGCAGCCTAGGCTTCCTGTAATAAAGCAGAGTATGAGCCTGATGAGTTCAGTTCTGTATTAAAATGTGTACATTAATCCGGAGGTTGTACATGCACAGGCATGCACATGTAGTTCCCAAGGGCAGCGGTTGTGAAGCTCACAAATCTGGCATGGGGTGGAGGGAGGCAATGCGTCGTCATTGTGCTACATCAGTAAATTCAGTCTTCTTACTGGCCCAGGATGCGGGTTAGGTTCAGACCAGGAGAAGCTAAGGCAATTCCAGTACTTCTTAGTTCCAAACACTATACGTAGGTATTGCTTTAGAGGAATAAAGCAGATTTCATAAAAAGCTCTCCTTTGCATATTCAGTAGTTAGTGAAGTGGAATAATGTAATTCAAGAAGTTATACTTGAGAACTGTTGTTCCCAAAAAGTAAGTGCTGTGAAGGGAATGCTGACATTGTCTGGTAGGTAATGTCTTAGTTAGGTGGAGGTAATTTCATGTATCTTGCATCTTTTTAAAGCTAAGGAAAAATTCCCTAACATGTTAGAAATGTGTAGTAATGCAGGCCGAGGTCAATCTCATGCTGTTAATCCTCTGTGTTAAGACAGTTAATGTATGAATTAATATAACCCCACTAGTCACTCCAGAGGCATTACTTTTACTGGCAAGAAGCAGAAGGACAGATAAATAGCTGGCTATAACACAATGAAACAAAAGATTCATAGTACTGCAAAGCATAAATTTACTGATCCAACACAAGGCAGTGGCTACTGAACATTTATTATGCAAAAGGCATGTCTTACAAATCAAATAACAACAAAGCAAAAAATTACAGTTTGAAGGCAGCGGAAGTGCTGTATGCCATCCTAATGGCAGGACCTGAGAGTTTATGAACCATCATGTTAAGAAACACACTAAGGCCCACTGTCTGTCCCAAAGAAAAAACGTAGACGTTTCTCCTTTATGTAACAGATCTACTCGTGACAGATTCGTACTTACCATATGAAATGAAGTTTCTTGTACCACATAGTTCTTTATTTTAACATACTGTTTGCTTTAAAAAAACATTCATTCTGATAAAAGTTTTTGTTTGTCTGTCAGTCAGTGCTATCTGTAATCACTGGAATTCTGAAAAGAAATGAATGCCATCTGGTCCAAGTGTATGTGCCACAAATACGCTCTTTGATTGAATACAACCTTCTGCATTTATACAGACAATTGCACTGGCTGGAGTTTATACAATGACAGTTTACCAAGCATATCCCATATGTTATACAATGACAGTTTACCAAGCATATCCCGTCTGTTACAGACTTGGATTACCCTGAGAGATGTAAGGAATCAAATTTGTACTTACTCCATTATGGATAATGTAGACGGAAAGCAAACCTATTGTTCAAAGCATTGAAAGATGATATTTTATGGCCAATACTTAACCATATGCAGTAATACTTTTGATACTTAAAAACACAGAAGCATCAGACTTGTTACCCCCAACCATTATTCTTCTAGGAGTGTTAACTAGATTACTATTGCTACCCCAAAAATTTGGAGTAGATTTTATTCCAGTGTTAGACTATCACCCAGTTTGAGTAATTTCAAGAAAGGTCTAGGTAACTGGCTCAAGAATGCAACTTTCAATGAAATTTCGTGGAGTCAAGTGCTTTTTCAAATGACCTTTTGCCTATTACACTAGATAATAACCGAAGAACCTATGAAAGTGGAATTTGCAGCCTGAACAGGTGCGTGCACAGTGACATGTGAATGCCAAGTAACCGTTTTAACTAGTAACTGACATAGAAAGATGAGTAAATCCCAAAAGGACTGGGGTAGTGCAGAACTAAGGCACTTCAGATATACCACACTGTAGGTTACAGCCCTATTTTTATACAAGTATAATAAAAACAAGGATGATAAACCTAAGTCATTTATTGTAACCACTGCCCAACACATATTCAGAAAAATGCTGTATGTCATGGTGGTCTTGTTGTCTATTTAACCACACGCTTTCCTGTTCAGCATGTTCTTAAAATATCATTTGCAAATAACAGGGCAGTAGGAAAATGTGGGCAGAAACATATGAACTGTATGTCTCATGTTTGTTCTGCCATTTCTGTGCAACTTTTTATGCTATAAAAACAATTCTTCAGTGTCTGTGTACCTTGCACCTGCACATTTCTTGCAAATGATGCAGTGAGTAGTTTTCTGAGATGGAAATGTGTTACATCCTTTCCACAGAGATTCCTTTCTGTGAAAATGACATAGTTGTTGACTTGTGTGTTTTGACTTAGACTGTTGTAAGGTGTCAGAATTACCCAAAGCTTTGTGGCTTGTGATTACCTGTAAGTTTAGTTAAACTGCTTTCAAGGAAAGCATATAACAAGTGTTACTGCCCTGTCAAGTTTCACTAAATTGTTTTGCCCAGTAATTCCCCCTTTTTTCCAAAAGATTTTGGTGGCTGCTTTCAGCTGATCAGATTCAAACATAATGAATTTTTTTATGAATATATAACATATTTTAAATGTTTATGTAAAGATGTCTGCTGCTGGGTTTAATTCTTGATTTTTATACTGATAATAGGCTTCCTGTCTATCCAGGTGGACTCTCATTTTGTTTTGCTTATACTATTGGACATTTTGTGATCTCATGTTCTTTCTATTTACTTGAGTCCCACATTTCAGTGTTCAGCTCTGACAGATCCAAAGTCTTCAATAAAACTAAGTACCCCGTTGGGGAAACTTTTTTCTTGCATCAGACCGATGTCAGAAAAAGTTAATAATTGTTTCTTGTGGGAAGCAAATACCTCATAAGGACTTCCACTCTTACTGTATTCCATGCCTAGGCCCTGATCACGACGTCACTAGTTGTCGGTTTTGTGCTAGATTTAATAAACGTACTATAAAACGACGTTTTGATTTTGCTTTGCACTACTTTGGCCGAAGGTTCAATTATACTATGCCGTCGGATCAAACGACGACCACAATTCTGAAAAAACGCAAAGACAAGGATAAGGACAGGTATCCGAGGTCCAAAACCGATGACGAAACCTCTTCTAGGCCAGTCGCCGGTTCTCAGTGAGGTGCTTTCACAGCCCCTGACACCCACTACCTCAGATCCACAGGCCATCTCCGACTACCACGTGGAGACAACTAGGCCTCTGGAAACTCAAGGTATTGGGCCTATGGAAACTAATCCCTCAGATGGGTCAGGAGCCGCTGAGCAGGCATCGGCCTCTGAGGGTGTTTTCAGACCTTTACAACTTACCATTAAAGCAACAGCCAAGACAAAAGTACCATTAAAGACAAAGAAACAAGTACAGCATTCTCCTGGACAGTCCTCCATGCCTAAGAAACAGATGCTTAAAATGGCCAAAGACCTCATTACTTTAATCAGGGGTTCCCATCCCCCTCCTGAGAAAAGGCCTAGGCAGGATACAGACTATGATTCCTTTGATCAGGTTTCCATTCCCTCTGATTCCTCTTCAGACCATTGATACTCTCTACCCCACTATGAGGACTCTGATGCTGAAGAATCTATCCCTTCAGCCTCTCCTCCTGAGGATTATTCTTTTGGGGAAACTTTAGATACCACGAGGGAGCGTTTCCATTGGGAAAGTCAGGATTATTCAGAATCCAAGAAAAGGCTCAGGGATTTCCTTTTATTGCCTCAGCACAGGCCCCTAGCTATTCCGCCTGTGCTAGATATTGTGGATGATGTGTTCTCTGAATCCAGCTTATCTCCTGATTCTTTGCCCCCAGCACCAGCCAAGCCAGATAGGTATTATAGAGTCCCTGACTCTCACAAGTTTCCTTCTGCTGATCCAGAAACTATTTCCTAGGGTCCAAAAGGGGTTAAGGCTTCCATTGCAAAAAATACAGTACCTTCTGACAGAGATTCCAGAGCTTTGGATAGATGGGGGAAGAAAGTTTACACTTCTGCAACTTTAGCAGTAAAGGCTTTAAATTGCCAGTTTCACATGCTTAAGTACCAACAATATTTAATGGCTCAGTTAAAACAGAAAATGCTTGCAAGCTCAGAAGCTCCTGACTGTAAAGAAATGCAGGATTTATTGCATGCAGTTGAACAGGTGGAAAAACATACTCTGCAATTTGGTTTTGATTCTTTAGAGGCCTCTTGTAGAGCCGCAGTTACAGGTTCTGTGATTCGAAGACATGCTTGGTTAAAAGAACAGAGTTTACCTGATCATGTTAAGGCAAAATTATTGGATGCTCCTTTACAACATGATACCTTGTTTGGAGTTAAGGCAGAAGAGGTGTTAAAGAAAATGGAGGATAAAGCTAAATCTATGCAAACAGTCAAGGATTTCTTACAGGTACAGCCACCTCGATTTAGCAGAAATTGGCCAACAAAGAATTGGTCCTTTCCAGTGTCAGACAGGCCACAGAGAGGCAGATATAGACGCCCAAGAGGCAGATCTCAACCCCAAGGCTCTAACAGACAACGACAGTGGGGCACCTCAACCCCAAAAGGAGGTGAGGACAAGTCTCAACCTTACAGGAAACAGTCCCATTGACTTCCCCCTTCGTATGCCAAGCACTTCCCTTTTGGCAGCCCCCTTAGGGGGAAAACTAGCACATTTTTCTCAAAACTGGCAAACAATCACCCAAGACAAATAGGTTCTGAATATTGTGTCTCAATGTTACAGGTTCCACTTTCACACTTTACCAAGGCTAAAAGGAATGCCAGACCTGCCACAGAATCAATGGGCAGAGGCACAAAAACACATTTCAGCCCTCATGGACATGAGAGCTATTCAAAATGTACCACAACAGGAACAAGGGCAAGGATTTTACTCAGTACTCTTCCTGGTCTCCAGAAAGGACAAGGCCTGGAGGCCCATACTAGACCTTTCAACTCTAAACACTTACCTGAATATTCCGAAATTCAAAATGTTGACATTACAGCAGCTTCTACCCATGCTGGGCAAGAAGGCTTGGCTAGTTACTCTGGACCTCAGAGGCATACCTGCATGTCCCTATCAGACAAAATTGCAGATGATACCTCAGATTGAAAGCTGGTACAATGCACTACCAATCCTCTGCACTGCCCTTTGGCTTATCTACTGCGCCCAGGGTCTTTACAAAGTGCTTGGCACCAGTAATTGCATTTTGCAGACAAAAAGGAATTCAAATATATCCATACATGGACGACTGCCTCATTCAAGCAGAGACAAAGGACATTCTTCTAAAGCATCTGGCATTTGTAAAAAGGTTGCTAATTTCTCTAGGGTACACAGTAAACGAAAAGAAGTCAAAACTAGTGCCCTCACAACAGATTATATTCCTGGGTGCCAGCTTAAATACAATGGCCCAGATGGCTTATCTCACGCCAGACAAACCAGTTCAACTAACTCAATATTTTCGATTACTGGCAAAAAAGTCCCATCTCCCTGCAAGAAAAATTATGCAGGCCCTGGGATTCATGGCATCCTGCATACTACTAATACCATATGCCAGACTGCATATGAGGAAATTACAATGGTACCTAAAAAGTGCTTGGACTCAGCACTCTCACAGTTTAGAAGCAGTAATAACAATGATTCCCTGCCTACAACAGGAGTTTCGATGGTGGGCACAGGCATGTCACCTAAACAAGGGTCAGCCTTTTACTCTACCCACAGCCAGGCAGACTCTAACAGCAGATGCTTTGGATTACGCCTGGGGAGCACACATGGCAGGAAAATGCATTCAGGGCAAGTGGACCACAGACCAAATGCATCTTCACATCAATCAAAAAGAGATGTTGGCTGTTCAAAATGCCCTAGCAGCTTTCAAGGACCTTCTGCATCCAGGACAATTACTATTAATGACAGACAACACCACAGTAATGTGGTACATAAACAAACAAGGGGGCACTCATTCTTATCCCCTATGCAGGCATGCCATGACCTTGTGGAATACAGCTCTAACGTATCAAGTTCATCTGCAAGCACAATTCCTGCCAGGAAAGAAAAATACTCTGGCAGACAATCTAAGCAGAAATAGCATGGACCCTCACGAATGGAAATTGAATCCACAAATCTTCAGCATGGTAACGCAAAAATAGGGATGCCCAAACATAGATCTTTTTGCCTCCCCACTGAATTGCCAACTACAAAAATTCTGCACAAGGACTCATCACACACAAGCATGGAAAGTGGATGCTCTCTCGTTCAGCTGGAAAAACCTAAACGTTTATGCCTTCCCACCACCGCCTCTCCTTTCAAAGGTACGCCTAAAAGCCAGACAAGAAAAAACACAGATGATCCTGATTGCTCCAGACTGGCCACGCCAGCACTGGTACCTAATCTTAAAGAACTTAACTCAAGTCCCACCATGGATTTTGCCTCAAATTCCACACCTTCTGACTCAACAAAACAATCAGATCCAGCACAGTCAGCTCAAAACCCTAAACCTGGCAGCATGGCAGATTCATTAGTCAAACAGGTAACACCTCTCTCTAAAGCTGTTATGGATGCCATTTTGGAGGCCAGGAGGCCTAGCACCAGGAAAGCTTACTCAGAAAAATGGAAGAGATTCTGCGCCTGGAACCAGGCTCAAAGCCTTGACCCTCTTGTCCCAAACATTCCTCAGATTTTACAATACTTAACTGAGATGCTGGACAAAGGCCTATCCTTCTCATCAGTTAAGATCCACTCCTCTGCCATTTCAGCACATTACAACTCGGATCCTCCTTTATTCTCTCATCCCTTGCTAAAGCAGTACCTCAGAGGGGCTAAAAACATAAGACCACCCCGGAGAGCACCAACACCAACGTGGGACCTCAATTTTGTTTTTGAAAAACTGACCCTGCCACCTTTTGAGCCAGCCAATACAGCCGATCTAAAATTTTTATCATGGAAAACAGCTCTGCTCCTGGCAGTAACTTCAGCACGAAGAGTCTCAGAGCTACAGGCATTAATGGCAGTGGAACCTTTTATAATTTTTCATCAGGACAGGGTTTCTTTAAGGACAAACCCTACCTTTATGCCAAAGGTGGTATCTAGTGTGGCTGTTAACCAAACCATCCATTTGCCAACTTTTTATCCAAACCCCCAGAATAAAAGGGAGAGACTTCTGCACTCTTTGGACATACACAGGCAGCTACACTTCTACTTGGACAAAACAAAAGCTTTCAGGAAAACTGAGCAACTGTTTGTAGCATATGCTGCAGGATCACAGGGCAAGGCTATCTCAAAACAGACTATCTCCAAATGGATAGGACACTGTATTCGTTACTGCTACACACAGCATGGAAAATCAGTCCCTAATAACATTAGGCCACATTCCACCAGGGCAACAGCCACTTCAACAGCCTTTCTCAGAGGAGTACCTACCAAGGAAATTTTGCGGACTGCAACTTGGAGCTCAGTGCACACCTTTACCAAGCATTACCACTTGCCTCTTTTTACTTTAAATCCAGAGCAGGATTTGCCACTGCAGTTCTGCAGGGCCTCATAGCCAATCCTAACTCTTTATAGGCCAGCCACCCAACCTTAGCTTTGAGATTCTACCCAAGTGTAATGACTGCAGCAGTGTAACACGATGAACATAGTACAGTTTTGTACCTACCATAAATGTAGATGTTCGAGTGTTCACACTGCTGCAGTCCAGGTTACCCTCCCTCCATCCCCTCTGGCCTAGCTGCACTTATCTATACCTTTCTATCCTATACAACCTTTGTGGTGTATTTGCTTGTGACTGAAGGTATTGTTTCTATTTTTATATATATATTTTTTACTAGCAATATGTATTGCCTACCTAATGGGGGCACATGACATCTGGGGCAAGAAAAACTGAAGAAAATGGCATTGGATGCATCTTATATATCCCTGCCGCACTGACGTCGGGGAAGAAGCAACAGCAACCGACGCCGGACCAAGACTTTGGAACTCTGGCCGACTACCGGACCGCCTGATGGCAGGATAACCCAAGTGTAATGACTGCAGTAGTGTGAACACTCGAACATCTACGTTTATGGTAGGTAAAAAACTGTACTTTATATGTGTTCTAAGGAAGATCTTGGTAAAATTAAAGGACAAAAGTGCTCAACTGTAACCCACATATTGTGCTTTACATACTCTGTCACTGATGGTTTTTGCTAAAGTGTTACTTTATTTATTTTGTTTTAACCAGGATAGTCCCACTAGGTCAGTGGCTTCTTTCAGGGGAGACCCAATGTGGTATTTATACTATTATTAGAGACTGATCCAGCACTGTGGTGGTGGTGCTGCGGTAGCGTTGTCGCCTCACAGTTAGACGTTGCACATTCGATTCTCAGTTAGAGCGTCTTCTGTGTGTCGACATGCGTGAATGGGCGTTCCTTCATTGAAGGTTGTGCGTTAGGCCCGGCAAGGCAGCACGTAAAAATCTACTGCCAATCATTAGCGGACCGGAGTTCCGCTGTGGCGACTCCTAACCGGGAAAAGCTGAAAGACTAAGTAAATTAGAGACTGATCCAAACATTTTTTCCTCTGTTTATTATCTGTATACAAAGCTGTATAACATGGACTATGTGGTTGTTTATATAAGACTTTGCAACTAGATTGTGTTTTTTTTTTTTTTAATAAAGTCATATTAATTCAACCTGACAGGTTTCCAGTAATTTCCAATTACCTGAACGATCAAGTACATGGCTTAAAATCCAAAGTATTGAAATCTGTGGATGTAGGTTGCACTTGTCTTAAAAGATTTACAGGTCCGCAAGTACTAGATTTAAACCACCCAGTCTGAGTTGATGGGAATGACACGGCTTCTAATTCCAAGGATGTGTCTTGATAATTTGACCATGGTTCATTTGTTTGCCAAATCCTGTTTCTGTGAAATTCTATTCTGTACTGCACTAAGACATCTCTTAAACCCATTCTATATTAATATCCATTTCATATTTGAACCTTTCAAACTGACTTTTTTTTTTAGTTTTTTCTTGTAATTGTAGTGTGTTTAGGCTTAAACACTTAAGTAAAGCTGAACTGAGCTGATCCCATGTCAGTTTTATGTAATTATTAAACCTGCAGTAGTTGTTTTGCGCTCATTGAACTAGTCAGGAAAATAGGTCTGTCACAGAATAGTTGAGAGGGAGTTTGAAGGCTGGATAGATGTTATGTTCTTGATATCCTCTGTACAGTCAGTATTTCACTGGAAATTATTTCTGGTGCTCCTTCACCAAATTCATCATTGAAATTGTTGATCAGTCCTAGTGTCTACTGCTGTTTTCATAGCTGAAGCACAAAGATGAGCATTAAAGGCTATAGTGCACATATCACAATGAATTCAGTAAGTGAAGAAGGCAGTGACTTTCTGATTAATATTGTGGTGATGTACTGGTTGTAGATGTTTAAGGCAGGCCAAAGTATTATTAATATGTATATTTTTTTAACAAAGTGATACTGTATTTATAGTGGTTAATGCCTTCATAATGTGACAAGTCACCTAAATCAGTTTTGCAGTAACTTTACAATACTTCACATGGTGACGTAATTGTTAAGGTATTCTCCTACAAGGTACAAGGTTTGATCTTGACCTCTAGCCAATGCCAGTATGAAGTCTGCATATTCTTCTTTTGTCTCTGTGGAGTTCCTCCCAGTTCCCCAAAACACCTTGAGTGTTTAGACCAACTGCTTTGGACATCAGCTGTGGTGTTTAGTATCCTCTAGACAGGAGAACACAGATCACAGACTGCACACTGTGTCATGACTAGCTACTCGATGATGTAACATATGATTCTATGTGATTGGGTCATTTTGACGAATTTTGCCATAAATGGGCATGGGTGATAAGTGGGTTAAAGACCTGGCCGACTCTGACCTATGCCAGAGACCAATGCTAACATTGGGGAGAGGCATATGCACCCCTACTGGCCAATGTCCACCTACCCTGAAGCCCAGAAGCCATGGGTCAGTAAGCTTTTTGCTGGTTGCCCAGCTTGGGCTACCTGGTTTTGCTCTGTTAAGCGAAAGCTGGGTGTAAATCCAATCGACCTGACAAACATGAACTAAGAATTGCTGCACTCAGTGTAGGTTGACTGACTGGTGCATAACATGATGGTAAGTAGGAGGTCTGACATCCTATGTATCCAGGAGACAAGATAGAATGGCAGTGAAGCAAAGCCATTTGGCTTGGGATACAGAGTTTACTACTCAGGAGGAGGATAGACTAAACATGATGTGGAACTGTGATGAGGGATGGGCTTTGGAAAACAGTGAGGGATGTCATCAGAATTAGTGACAGATTCATGGCAGTCAGACCTCAGTGTAAGTATAGGGTACTATTCATAATCTCAGCATAAGCCTCACAGCAGGGTTGTGATAGTGAGGAAAAAATTACATTCAGACAGCATTTGGAAGACCTACTAGATAAAGCAAGACAAAATGAATTGGTGTTGATAATGAACATATCAGGGCAGACAGAATAGTATATGAGGACAGCCTGGGTCTTCATAGGTGGGGCAAGAAGAATAAAGAAGGAGAGGCCATTCTAGACATCTGTGTGGTAAATGGCTTGATGGTGATCAACACATGGTTTAGCAAGAGAGACACAAGATCACATAGAAGACGGGCCAACATACAACTTGGGTAGACCTACTTCTAATAAAGAAAGGACACTGCAGTAGATTAAGAGTTGGTTTAGTCATCTCTAGTGAAACAGTCAACCAACAGCATAAACCATTGGTTGCCAGAATCAGCTGCAAGCAGTGGTCAGAGAAGGCTCTAAGGTCAACAGAGACTAGATTGAAGACCTAGAGTTTGATTGGAGAGAAATTACAAGAGTTCAAGGAATTACCCGGGGCTCTAGCACCTTAAGAAAAGAGGAAATAGGTGGAGTTGAAGAAGAAAGGCAGCACCTCAAAAGACTATATGTGAGGACTACAGAACAGATATGTGGCTGAGACAGATATGGAAATAAGCTACACAAAGAAGGCTGGTGGCATAATGCAGAAGTCCTGGAAGTAATCAAAAGAAAGAAGGAATGCAGGAAAAAGTGGGAGGTGGAATAGATGGACCAGACTGAGGAGGGAATACTGGTTGGTTAACAAAGAGGCTAAGAGAGCAGTTGCAATAGCCAAAGCAAAACAAACAAACAAAAAAGGCATCACAGGCACTCTACTAGCATCTGGAAAGTGACTCAGTAGATGGTGCAAAGAAACTATCAGGTTACAAGGCAAAGACAGAAAGATAAAGAAGATGGACACCCTTCATAAGGGATGCCAGCACCAACCTGCTTAGCAGATGGAAGGAGTGCTTCCAGCAGCTTCTGAATGAAGAAAATCCCACAGAAGCTGTACTGCCCCAGACCCATCCTATGATGAAAGAAGGGGAAGAGCACAGCCTGGAAGACATAAGAGCAGCAAGCAACTATAGATGACAGAAGAATGTCTAAGCAGCTGAAAAGTAAGGTGTACAAAACAGTGGTGTGATCACTACTACTGTATGGTACAGAAACTTATGCAGTGAAGGCAGAGCACTTGAGGAAGCTAGAGGTGATGGAGAAGAAGTGCCTGAGATGGGTGGTAGGATGCACATTGTGGGACAGATGAAGAAATGAGGAAATAAGAGCAGAAGCCAAGGCAACTACATTTGCAGAGAAGTTCAAAGGAGACAGGTTATGGTGATCCATGGCAGAGCTGGATCATGGTCAAATGGGGCCATAGGCAGGGTAATGGATCAGGCTTCCCCAGTCATTCCAGTGTCACTAATAGACATTTGCTAAACAAAACAGTACAGTCTCACAATGAAGACAGACATGGCATTAACAGCAAACTTCTTTGTTCTTGAAACACACATTTATTGAAACACCATCAAAACTCACATTCGAAAAAAATGCACCCAGTTAGTGATGGATAAAGTTTACTTTTGGGTATTTTTGAAATGTAGGCCCCTTGCACACATTTTTAGGACCATGCATACATACATCTGTTCTTTGATTCACCTTCCTGATTGTATTAAATTATATTCCTTCTATAATATAGCACCACTTGTTAGAGTGTGTTTTAAATTTATAGTTTTTAACATTTTTCCAGTAAGCAATGAAACAAAGCTTATGAATCAATAATGACAATACTGCCCATTTCAGAACATTTCAGCCATAAAAAGCCACTTAAATGTCTGTCATTACAGTACACTAATATCAGTCCATATGCACAATCTCTGCTGAAGTAAAAGTCATCTGAATAATTCCACGTTGATGATACATGTAACTAATGAAGAGGTTCCTGCTAGCAAACAACTTTATATTTCAGTGTTTCATCTACAAATTCATTACCTGCTGCCCTTGAAGAATATATTTCCTGTGTTACATTACAAAATGGTAAGTTGGTAATGTTGTAGTAGGTAATGGATGACAAACTTCTAACAGGTTAATAGTTACTAGGAATCTCATCCAAAGGAGGACACACTCAGGACTTCTACACTCCCACCAAAGTATAGCACAGTATCAGCAATCCATCTACATGCTGTGTGAGTAGAACCCCAAGCCTTCTTCATTAAATGAAAGTATGCTACCTGTTGTGTTAATAACACTGCTTTCACATTTCATAGCACAGACAGTGAGGGCTATTTGTTAAATAAAACATTTGCACATCTAAAACAGACATGGCATGTGCAGCAGTAAACTTCTCTTCCCTTGAAGCTCACAGTTCCTTGAAAATGCGCTGAAATTCAGCTCCATGAAAATGCACAGAAACTCATATTTTTTTGAGTAGAATGGTAGCTGGTATAGAGGATTCAAACCCTTGTCTTCTGTAACTAAGATACAGGGTCTGAGCCTGAGAGAATTAACTAACCTGCCATCTGTAACTAGGACATTACACACACACACACACACACACACACACACACACACACACACACACACACACACACACACACACACACACACACACACACACACAGCTTACTGATGTTTGGAATGTCCATGCTTAATTCTGTGGAAGCTGATGGATGGAATGTCTGTACTTAATTCTGTGTAAGCAAGCATCCAAGTAATTGGAATGTCTTCTATTTAAATTTCACACATGGAAAAGAGGAAGCAAGCAACATCAGCTATGTGTGTGTTGAAGAATAGACACAGAGGGTGTTCTTAAAGAAGAATGCCATTAAAGAACACGTAATTTTTTTAAATTAAAAAAGTAAATGCTGTGGCACTCCTGGACAGTAGGCCCCATTGCAGCCAGTGGGGGAACTTCCCAGCCAGCGGGCCCTAGATGATGGCCTGGGTAACCTAGTGCTGGATCCAGCTCAGGTTCAGGCACATGTACAGAAAAGCAGACGACAGTCTGGTTAAGAACATTTGGGACAGTGAGGAAGAAGGCAAGAGAAAATGAGAGTGTCCATCAATGAGTCTGATGGATTGTGTGAGAGAGGACCTACGACAGTCAGTCATGACTGTCGAAGAAGGTAGGAGAGTGGCATTGAATCGAGAGATGGTGCCTAACAATGACAGATAAATCATGCAAATTTTGCTCTTCAGACTGAGATACACCATTAGCTGTGTGTTGGTTTCTGTTATTAGTATCTTTTCACTAGTGATTTTTGCTCTTGTCTTTATTATATATGCTGTATGTAATATCCATGATCAGTGCATTTACATATTAACATTATGGGTATTTCTGATTAAAATCTTTTCTACTCATTCATTGTTTGTGACTGTTGCTATGTAATAAGAAATCCTTTTTTTATAACAACCCCCCAAATATCTTATTTATTTAGTTTGTTAACCAGGTTAGTCCCACTAGGCTAGTAGCCTGTTTTCAGGAGAGACTTGAGGTGACCTTTATACTAATAGGTGAAATTTGGATAGGGCATTGGGGAACTTCCCCCTACTCATCATTGTTGTGAGCGAGGCACATTTTTCTGGAGAAACAGAGGCAGGTGGAGAGAGAAGGAGATAATGGAGTGGTGAGAGAAATGGAGGAGAAAGTCAAAATCAAGACCAGAGAATGTGTGTAGGATTCTGAGAAGATGTTTCAAAGAAATCTGTTTAATGGAGATGAGTCAGCAAATGATGGATGTATAGTTATAATCCTCCAGTTGGGAGGGTTGTGGGATGATTTAGTTAAAGAAATGGTGATGCAGATTGAACCAGAAAAGGAAGGAGACATTTCCTTGGGGATATTATGGAGAAAATACAAAAGGAGAATACAGAGAAAAGCATGAAGCACAGTGGTGTGATGGAAAAGAAAATATGTACAGAGAAAGTAGAAGGGGAGCAGCAGAAAAAGCAGAAGAAAATGAAAACCTGAAGTACATGGTAAGGATTCAAAGTATAGAATACAAAACAATGGACAGGTATGAAGTGTGGGACAATTTAATAGCTCCTTTGGGTATAAAAGCACATGCGCTAAGAGCAACTATTCTTATTAACAGAGACATTTTGTGACATTATATTTGAGTTTTCTTGAAGAATGTGAAAAAATGAAAGACTGTAACCGTGGAATCTTTATGTGATAAAAGCATGTAACAGGGAAACTAAAAAGAAAATTCATGTACACTTTCAAACAGGAATGTAAAGAAACACTTTGAAAGGACATTTGAAGGCTTTATGTATGGAAGTACTAGACATTGCAAAGGTTTTTGACAAAAGGGGTTTATGGACTGGTAGATGGGATTGTAATATTGTATTGAAATAGAAAGAGAAGTTACACATATACCAAGCATGATGTGTGTGGGGCATAAAGGTGTAAAATACTGGGAACAATTTTTTGTGGAAAAGGACATTTGATAAGTAACTGTGATAAACGAAAATGTTATAATTGTAGGGGAATGGGATATGATGAAAAAAATGTGAATTTGAAATGTTATAAATGTAACAGAATTGGACATTTATGGATGGATTGAAACAAATCAAAATAAGATAATGGAAAAGAAAGAAAAAGAAGAAATTTTAGAAGTAGAAATAGAAGAAAAAATAGAAGCAAAAATAAAATAAGAGGACATAATAGAAGGTTCTGAATTAAGTGATGAAGACATAAATTGGGATGTAATAAAAGAAAAAAATTGTAATGTTAAAAAGGTAAAAGACAGAACATTTAAAGGGATAAGTGCAAAAGAAAAAAGAAAAGAAATGGATAAAAAGGATGTATACTGTTAATGAGTAAAATGGTAAAAGATAGAAAAAGAAAATTTAAAGGGATAAGTACAAAAATGGGGTAATGGAAGAAAAAGAATATATACAGCTCATGAGTGAGGGTTAGTACAATAGTTAAGGTTTTGACTCACAGACACAGAGTACAGTGTTTGATTCTTACCTTTGGGAAGAAAATTGGCTAAGCTTAGAATGGCCTGTTAAGAAAGCTAACCTGGTAATTAGCTATGAATGTATGATCTCATGAATCTAAGGAAAATGGAAATGAAAATTTTAGACTGCTTTCTGTAAAAGTGATAGTGTTTAGACTATAGTAAGAAGAACACGGATTTTGGAGTGGTGTAATACATATGATGTAGATGTAATTGTTTTAGGAGACACAATATTTTTAACAAATGAATGACATACAAACAGAGGAAGTATGGGAAGGAAAGATAATTTGAAATTTGGGAAATGAGAGAAGTTCTGGATCAGCCATATTCTGTAGAAATTCAGTAACGATATCAAATGTAACTTTAGCAAATATTTTGTAGATTTAAAATGGAACTAACAAGCATATATAATTATACCATTATATACTTATACTAACTGTAAAGAAAGGGAATATTTTGTCATAGTTTTAGACTATGTAGTGATAAATATGAATATTATAATAGCAAGAGACTTTAATTGTGATTTAAGAGACAACATTAAAAAGAAAGGAAATGATATAAGAAAAATGTTAGAAGTTGTATGATATAAGTTAAAACGTTGAGACAACAATTCATAGACTTACAAAAAGGGTATGTATAGAACTGAAATAAATAATTTTATAGTATCAGAACATTTAGTTAAAAAGGGAGGTAGTTGAAACATGATTTTCTGATTGTCTTGCAATATGGCTAGAGATAAAGGAAAACAAGGAATATATAAAAATAGGCAAAGGAATAAAAAGGAAAAATGAGAAAGCATGGCATGAAGAAGGAAAGAGATTAGTAATAGAGTTATGGAAAGATCATATTACTATGAGAATATTTTATAAAATTGGTCTGAATGGTGGATGATATTTAAGGAAAAAAATTATAGTGGCAATATGATGCAAGAAAGGTAGAGAAAGAGAAATGTAGAAGAATGTATAACAATGCATGGGAAGATTTAGCACATAATAATAGAAAGTACTTTGGGAAAGACAAAAGAATTATATATGAAATAAATCAAGAAAAATATAAAAATTGTTACATAAGCAAAGATTGTTTTTCAAGGAAAAAGAGAAGACGTATCAAGTTACTTAAGCAGATTAGTAAAGGAAGATGGTAGTGTAATGAGAGACATAAGTGTAAAAGGAGAAACAGAATTCATGAAAAGATTATGAATAGTGTAGTACAGTATATACAAGAAATCTTTAAAGAAAAAAGAAGATACTGAAAAAAATGGAAAGCAAAAAAGTTAACAGAAAAAAAGAATAAAGATTTGGCGAAGGAAATTTCTTTAAATGAGCTTGAAGTATTAGGATGAGTAAATATAGATTTGGATGCAGGACCAAATGGAATATGGCATGAAATATATAAAAGTTTAAGGAATTGGCAAAAAGTATACATTTTTAAAACATTTGAATGAAAGGTTAAATTAAGGTTTTATGTATAAAGAATTATGTAGTGGAATACTTAAATCCATTTGGAAGAAGGAAGATAAAAGGCAATTAAAAAACTGGAGACTAATACTACTGAATAATAATGATTATAAGAGCTTTATGAAAATAATACAAAATAGATTTGAAACTAAAATGGAAAACATTGTGGATGATAGTATATGTAGTATAAAGGGGAAGGGTTGTCAGCAGTCATTGTGGGTGATATTGTGAATAGAAAAGAAGTGAAAATCATGATAGGAGACATTAATAAGGCATTTGATACAATTGGGCATGAAGTTTAATGGGTAATAATGAAAGAAATATAGTGTAAATGAGCAAGTTAGCAAATTATGTATGTTAGTGTATTGTAATAATAATAAAGTAAAAATACTTGTAAATGGCTGGTTAAGCCAAGAGGTACATACGAAGAGTGGTATAAGACAGGGATGTCCAATAAGTTGTATTACTCTTTGCATTAGTTATGAGTGGTGTGTTAACATATGCAGATGGCATTATATTAATTGCAAGAAACAAAATTTGGATAAAGGAAATAATTTTCACAAATAATTGTCTAGAGGTGATTGGGATGGCTTTAAATAAAGAGAAAAGTAAAGGTTTAGGTGCTGTAGAACAGATAGAAGGTATAATATATATATATATATATATATATATATATATATATATATATATATATATGTATATATTAGAGTGGATGAAGTTTCTGTGTTAGGTATAACATTTCAGAATAAAAATGTAAGTAGAATTTAATGGGAAAGAAACAATAGAAGAAATAAAACAAGCCTGTCTTTTCTGGACAACATATTAATTCTCATTCAAAAAAAGGCTTATTTGATAAATTCAGTACTGATGGGGAAAATAGTGTACTTAGCAAGTGTATTTATGCTGCCAGCAGTATTTGAAAGTTATTGCAGATAATCTTTCATTTATTTTGAGTTCTAGTTTAAACCCAGTAAAAGAGGAGTTTCGTATGTAAATAAAGAGGAAAGAGGTTTAGACTTAATTAACCAGATGGTATATGCTGTGTCATTAAATTTGTACAAAGTGTTAAAAAGGATAAATGAAAAATATGAAAAATTAGTAGTAAAACTGTAAAATATGATAAATTTGGGGGTATGGTAAAAAGAGTAAACTAGATAAAAAGTGCATAAATGAAGAAATAAAATATTACTAAGAAAAAAAATATTTTTGAGGAAAGTAAAAAATTATGACATAGAAAAAGAGAAAAAAGTATGATGTAATGATAAAATATTACTATATAGAACCATAGGAAAATCTAACAGATGAAAAACTTAGCTATTAAAATTTAGAAGCAAATGGTGTAATGAGAAAGTAGAATGTCAAGGTTTTTTTGGAGACTGGTAATAGATAAATTGCGAGCAAAATGAAATCATATAAAAAGAACATAATAGAATATGTTTGCATTCTCAAGAAGCAGAAACTACTGAACATGTATTATTGAAATGAGTAAAAAAGTTATAGGGATACTCTGTAAAGAAGATTTTTTTGTTTTGAAGATATAAAACAAGTGGATAAAATAAACATGGATATGATTAACTATGGATATTATAAGAACAGAAGTGAAGAATATGGTGAAAGAATAGACAAAAAGTAATTTTATGTCATATAGCTTATGATGAATGAATGAATAAATGAAATGATATTTAATAGTAAATGGATTTTAGCAACAAAATTAAGTAAATCAGATGGTGATTATAGAAAAAAGAATGGGGGTCTAATTGGGATGAAAATTTAGTATGCTTGTAAAGGAAATTATGAATATGTGTAAATAGATTTGTATATCTTTATACGTGTACGTTTGTGAATATTTGTAAGTATGTAAATATGTTGTAAATAAGAGTTATTTTTTGTATATAAATAAAGGACCCCTACTCTTTCCGATAGGTGCCATAGGAACTTTTACATCCACCTGAGCTAACACTAGCTCAAGCAGATGGGGCCTCAGTTTAATGTCTCATTCGAAGGATGACACACTCTGGAGTGCTGCACTGCATTCTTTTATTGAACCCACAGCCTTCTGCACTAAAGGAGGATATACTGTCTGTTGTACCACTAACACTACTAATCTTAGAGTGGCTCATTGCAAAGATGTCAGTCTAACAACCGATGGGGGGAGGGTTGGAGTTCATTATTGACTTCCAGTCACTGTCTGTGTAGAGTTTGCATATTGCCTTCATAAGTTTACTTATGCTAGTCCATTGGAGCATCTCCTAAAGAGCTTTTTAATTGGCTGCACTAAATTGTTCATATATTTTATTAATCCCTTTGAGTCACAAGGATCTGTGAACCAACCCATTTAACAAATAATTACATAAATCTTTAAACTACAAGTAAAGCAGAAGCACCTCTGGATGATGAGGTGTTTAATTACAATTTGGAAGGGAAACTATCTCAGATTATTTTCCTTACTTTCGAAAGTTCTTGTGAAAACGACTCTAAGCTTATACTTTAATGTTTCCAAAACATAAGATTAGTTTAAGTTTAATATTAAACATGTGATATTTACTTTTTATTTTGTTTTTAGGTTTGTTTACTGGGGTAGTATGCTGATTTCGATGGATCAATTTCAAACATAGCCCAAGTGGTTACAGTACACTATAGCAGAAAAAGTTTAGACATAGCTTGCTTAAATGTAACTGAAATTAATTAAAACTTGATTTAATTTAATTTATTAATTTAAATAAACTTGGTTAAAATTTAAATTAGTGTTTAAAATGCAATAGTACAAATGCAGGTCCTTTATTTCGTACCATGAATACTATGCTTTTCTGTTTATTTCACATTTATTTTTGCTTGAGTAGTAATTGGCACACTCTGTATACTGCAAGTTTATTTCAGTTATTTTTTGACATCAGTAGTTAACACACTCTGGCAATTTCACATATTTCTTACAAACATCCTGCCTTATTTGCATATCATCAGAGTTTCCAGTATGGTGTACAACTCCAATGTTGTGTCTTTCAGCTTTTCCCAGTTAGGGGTTGCCACAGCGGAACTCCGGTCCGCTAAAGATTGGCAGTAAATTTTTACGTACTGGCTTGCCGGGCCTAACGCACAACCTTCAACGAAGGAACGCCCATTCACGCATTTCGCCACACAGAAGACGCTCTAACTGAGAATCGAACGGGCAGCGTCTGTGAGGCGACAACGCTACCGCAGCACCACCACTGCAGTCATATTTATTTTTGAGGATTTATGGTTCTCCTCTCCCCCTTATGTACAGATATCTATTCCCAGCTATAATGCCTTCTCAAAATTATACTTTCGTAAGTACTTTGTTCTCCAAAGAAGATCTGTTAGTACTGACATTCAGAATATCATACTTAAAATCTTCAGTAAATGAAACATTTTGCAGGATTTAAGAAAGTGTTGAGCATAGTTATTTTAATTACTACCTTGTTCTCAGGGCCATTGTTAGCATTTTGGGGGCCCCCAGCAAATGTCAAGTTGGGGGCCCCCTAGGCACTTCCAGTATAAGTATCATCATATCAATGCCATCCATCCTAAGCAACCTTTTATTTCGTGCTGCTAACTTTTAAGAGTAGTATCCACAGACAGACCTGCAGCTACAAGCTCTTACATTACAACAGGCCTATGTACCACACTATCACTATGGTGACCTGTCTAACAAAGGGTCAGTTACAGTTACTGGCACTTAGTTGCAACAGTGATACATTGCAACAAGTCTATGTAAAGGTCTGGACTTAAAGTGAAATGATGACTGGGCCTAAATTTCAATACCCCCCCTCCCACACACACACACACACACACACACACACACACACACACACACACACACACACACACACACACACACACACACACACACACTCCAGTCCTCTCCTCTGATTTGCACTCCTTTTGGGCTCCCCATACCATCCACGTTACATTTTTCTTCCTTCTCTCACATTTTGTCTTGCTCTCAGCTTTTTCAAGAAGCCATAACTTTCTATATGCTCTGAAATGCATTTTACACAACCTTTTCATCCAATAATGGCTTGAACAGAAATTATGATTAAGGAAATAAATTCACTGTTGTGGTTCTGCTTTAGTTTTCCTTGTATCCTTTCAACACACCTTTCCTGAACAAGACAGCACAGTAATAATCATTTGGGAAATAACTCAAGCCAGGGCCTAAGAAGCCACAGGTTTATAGATGGTGTAAGATGCATCTTAGAGCATTTTCTCAACATTTTACTCCAATGGTGGCCTAAACAAAAATCATGAAAAAAAAGAATTTCAGTCTTATTTTTTTTTTCTTTCAAGGAAGACGCAAGTTGTGCCCAAGGCTTAATTTTCAAAGCTGACAAAATTGTAGCTTACAGTAAACTAACACGCCAGTAGTTGTGAGAATACTTAAGCCTTATCTGGGAATACTGCCTACCTCCGTAACCCCCTACAAAAGACAGTCACTGCCTATGCATCCCTCTGGTGTTAGACTGGGATGAAAGCAGAGATTTAAATTGCCTTAGTCATGTATTTCAAGTGACTGCTAATTTGCACATACATAGCATGTTCTTCACCCCTAGCCCTCAAAGGCAGCCACATGTATATGTGCCTAATACATGACTGTGAGAATGATTTCAGTAATATATTCAAATTTGTTGCTCTTAGACAGTACACCTCTCTTACACAAACTATAGTAACCTTCTTTGTACACCTCTGAGGTCTGTGAGAAACACTGCCCTCAGCTCAAACACAAGCTATAATAACTTCATGTGCACACCTCTAAGGTTTGACTGTAATGAAAATTAAAGTTGTAATAACCACACAATCTCCAGCCCCTCATAACCTGTAGCAGCTTTCTGTACACACACATTTGAGCAGGGCTGGTTTTAGAATGGGTGTGGCTATAAACAGAGGTTATCAACTTTTTCCTAAAAGGGTCATAGCTCAGCAGCATTCAGGTTAAACAGCGTATTCAGAAAATTGATACATTTTTCTCCAACAAGCAACAGCTTTGGTGGGGGCCTCCACAGATTCAACGATGATTAAGGGAGTCCCCATTATCCATTTAGACAGTCTGGTGAGTAGGGGCTACCAGACCCCAAGAATATGTAAGTCTAAATGTTCTGTGATATATGTTATGTCTTACTTTTGAAATCTAATTACTTGTTAGGTACATTTTTTACTGATACCCAGAAGAATAATGTCTGTGTCCTGGCATTATTGGATGCGTGCACATATAAAAATCAGGGATGTTTTTTACACACACACACACACACACACACACACACACACACACACACACACACACACACACACACATGTATAAGCCACAGCAGTATGAGTTTTGTACTTAATTTCAGCAAACAGGAACAGATTGTGTAACACTGGTACTGCCACACCAGATCAGTCACTGCTGTTTAGCAGTTGTCAAACAGCAGAAGGGGTAAGATTTATCTTATTGAGGAGTGATGCATACCTGTCACTGTCCCTGCTTTCACATACCTGTCACTGTCCCTGCTTTCACATACCTGTCACTGTCCCTGCTTTCACATACCCGTCACTGTCCCTGATTTCACAGACCCATCACTGTCCCTGATTTCACAGACCTGTCACTGTCCCTGCTTTCACATACCTGTCACTGTCACTGATTTCACATACCTGTCACTGTCCCTGATTTCACAGATTTTGTTCATACGTTTGCTTTATCCTTCGTAAAAAGTCTGATTTGCTGGTAAATCATTCAGAATTACAAACATTCAATAAATCCAGGTATCTGAGTTTTATACTTATTGTCCAAAAATACATGTTGATGCAAAATATGTTATTCTAGTAACTTTTTAGGTGCATTAGAGTAATATTTAAACATATTCCTGATTCTGAGCCTTTAGTCTATTATTTTTGGGATTGTACTGAATTCTTAAGCAAATAAATTGAGAGTTATAGTATCTGGTGTTCTGATATTATTTATAAAACTACCTGAAAGAGAAACTATCCCTGATGATCGGAAGCATAAGCTCTTCTTAAAATCAAAGTTTGCAGTGAGGTAAGTTACTCTGAGCTGCTAATCCCTCTAGTGCTTATATTGTTCATGTTCATTATGATCTTCATCCTAACAGGGCCATAACTCGGCCCAGTTCATGTTAAAGAGCATACTTAGGAAATTAATACATTTTTTCTTCCTCATTTTTCCCCAACCAGCAGCAGCTTTTGTGGGGCCCCCACAATGTCAAAGATGATTAAAGGGCCCCCTGCAGTCATGGTTTTGCAGGGACCTAAAGCTGGCTATGTAGTTAATTTTAGTGTAAAAAATGTCCAAAGGTAGGGTTTAACTAAGCCAGGGGCACTGTGTCAGTGGTAATATATTTAATGGAATTCTGATGCCTATTACTTGACAAAACACTGTTACTACAACCAGAATTTTAAGGGAGATATAAATAAGAGTTATTACCGTTGTGGTTTATTAAGTATACAAGACTGCTGTACTAGCTTTCATTGGTTTTACAGACATGTGACAAAATATCAAGGTAAGATAACTTGCTGTGTTTGGGGGCCCCCAGGGAACAGGGGGCCCCCACCGAACGCAGGGTTCGCTGGTGCCTAAAACCGGCTATGCTTATACTTAAGAGAAGTCAGTTTTTTCCACTTTTTTGGTTTTGATGATTACAGAAAAGGCAAGACTATACAAAAAGTCAAGTCTGGCATACACATAATTCATGCATTCTGAGCTGAGAATTTTTCAAACCATAGCATACAGTAAACTCTCAGTTAACCGGCACCGATGAGTATTGGAAGAAGCTGGATAACTGTAGTTTCTGGTTGCTTGAGAGTTACTATTAAAAATAGGCCTGACTAATACTGTACCCTATACTATTTGTTTGGTTTGACTTGTTCTCAGGTTGGGGAGCGAGGGAATTTATTCCTATCTTCTTTTTTAAAACTCTAAAACCTAAGGTATGTTTCTGTGTGTGTGTGTGTGTGTGGGGGGGGGGGGGGCAGAAAGTGCAACACAGGAAAACTGTACTGTATTTCTTCCATTTTATTTTGGTTGCTTGAAAGTTCTGGTTGCTTGAGTTCTGGTTAACTGAGAGTTTGCTGTATATACATTACCTAGAAAGGATACCCTATCTTATCTCAGTAGATTAAGCAAACACATAAATAGTTTAATGTCTCTTCACAAACTTAAAACATGTATATATGTTTTAATTTCCAAATATACCCTGGAAAAGGGAGGGATCATTGCAAGACCTTCTTCATTTGCTTGGATATCAAAGAATGAAATTTTGGCAGTGTGTTTATGGATCTTTGCTACAAATCTTCAGACAGTATGATACTTCTGATAATATACTTACTTAAATATTGTGTGCCTAACCTGTTTAATTTCTTTACAGCCAGTTCTCAGATTCCTTCTTATATAGTTCAGTAAGTGTAGAGGTTATTTTTTTGCCTTATGTCATATCCAGTGGCTGCTTATCTGATCATTACTACAGCTGGATAATAAGAGTCATAAGTGTGACCATTTGCTTTCTTGGATAGGGCTATAAACATGTGGACAGTCTCTCCAAATGGTGCTATGATTGTGTACACTAATTGGTTATGCCCAACATTGCCTGGCTTACACTGTGGTGTTCCCAAGTATACATAGATCAGTAAATGAACATTGCGTAAGTCATTCTGAGCAATTACACTAAGAACATAAAGTCTATACCTGATTTGGGTCAGCAGCCCAGTTGTCACAGTTTATGGTGCCCTTATAAAGCTTTCAATTAGAATTCAAGCATCTGCCTGAAGCACCATCCATGTTGCTTGTTTTCTAGTTTTGCTAGCAAAACAAATTCAGTAATAAAGGAGATGTTTTGAAGATGTTCTTCATTCCACATTGCTGCAGTCCTAACTATTGGGTAGTCCGCTGTCAGTCTTTTTGCCGCATGGTCCGATGCAGAAGCAATTTGGTTGGCGTTCTGAAAGTTTCTGAAGTCAGAGTTTAATATTTTGGTTTTCTTGCCTCAGTATCGGATGTCAGAAAAAGTGAATAACTGTATTTCTTGTGGGAAACAGACACCTCATAGGGATTACCATACTTTGTGTATACCTTGTTTCGTTGTTGGATGCAGCTCTTGTGCTAGATTTAACAAGCGCACTATTAAGAGAAGGTTAGACTGTGCCAGGTTAGTTTTGGGAAGCGTTGTAATTATAAAATGCGGACAAAGCAGCAAAGCCTAGAATGGAAGAACCGACAGTCCCAGGGATCTTTAGAAGCTCACTGGAGCGGAGGTTTTGCCAGGTGTTTCTTTGGAGTCTCAGGAGAGACTTTACTGTTACAGGATGTATCCTGCAGGAAGTAGGCCAGGCTGAGGGGCTTCTCAGGTGGCTGTTCTTCCCTCTCTTCCTAAGGTGGTTAGAGCCTCCCTTCTGTTTCCAAGGCTTCTTTGAGAGGCAGGCCAAGTTTACCTTCAATGGGGGTTTCTCCTAGTGCTTCAGGGTCTTTGCCTAAGAAACATATGCTTAAAATGGCAAAGGATTTGATTACTATGATTAGAGGTTCTATGCCCCCTCCTGATAAGAGGCCTAGGGTGGAACCTGAGTTTGAGAGTTTTGAGCAATGTTCGGAGGCTTCTGAGTCTTGCTGAAGACTTGCAGGAGTATCCTCCTTATTCTGATTCTGATGTGGATGATTCTACTCCTTCAGCTTCTCCTCCTGAGGATTTTTCATTTTCAGAGACTCTGCATTCCATGAGGCATTTTAAATGGGAAGGTCAAGATTTCTCTGATTCCAGGAAGAGGCTTAGGGAATTCTTGTTTTACCCCAGCATAGGCCTTTAGCTATACCTCCTGTTCTGAATGTGGTGGAAGATGTTTTGCAGAGGCTTCCCTCAATCCTGATTCTTTGCCTCCTGCCCCAGTTAAACCGGATAGGTACTATAGGGTGCCTGAAGCTCATAAGTATCTTTTAAGAGTCCTAGGGCAGACCGAACTAAAGGTGTGAAGGCCTCTGTTGTTAAAAATCCTGTTCCTCCTGATAAAGAGGCAAGGGCTTTGGATAGATGGGGAAAGAAAGTGTATACTTCTTCCACTTTAGCCATGATGTCAGTTTCACATGTTAAAATATCAGAATTATCTCCTTTCACAATTGAAATCTAAGGTGGATGCTCTGGCAGAAGGTATTGAGTGTAAAGAGTTGCAGGATTTAGTTCATGTGTCTGAACAGGTGGGTAAACATTCCTTGCAATGTGGTTTTGATGCTGTGCAGGCCTCTGGCTGCCACTGGTTCTGTTCTTCAGGCATGCCTGGTTGAGAGATCAGAATTTAGCTGAGCATGTTAAAACAAGGATTTTGGATGCTCCTTTGCAGTCTGATGTGTTGTTTGGTTCGCCTGTGGAAGCAGTCTTAAAGAAAATGGAGGACAAGGCTAAGTCTATGCAAACTGTTAAGGATTTTTGCAGGTGCAGCCTCGTTTAGTAGAAATTGGCCTACTAAGGGATGGACTTATCCTGCTTATGATTCCCAGTCTAGGGGGTAGGGGCAGAGCTCAAGGTTCTTTTAGGCCTAGGACAGGAGTTCTCCTGCTCAGACTTCTGGTGAGGGCAGGGGTCAGTCCTGTAAGCAGACCCAATGACCTGCCTTTTCAGCTGCCAGTACATTCGCCTGGCAGCACCTTTGGGAGGAAGGCTGTCTCTTTTCAAAGAAAACTGGGATTTAATTACCCAAGACAGATGGGTTCTGGATATCATTCACCACGGTTACAGGTTTTATTTCCATACCATGCCTCCTTTCAAAGGCATGCCAGACATTCCTCCTCTACAAAGACAAGAGGCTCACAAGCAAATTTCTCTGTTGCTCCACATAGGGGCCATTCAGCCAGTTCCTGTGCCAGAAAGGGGCCTAGGATTTTATTCTCGCCTGTTCCTAGTACAGGCCAATTTTGGATTTATCTATCCTCAACACTTATCTGGACATTCCCAAGTTCAAAATGTTGACGTTACAACAGCTTTTACCTCTGCTGGGCAAGGATCACTGGATGGTAACTTTAGATCTCAAGGAAGCTTACCTTCATGTGCCTATAAGACTAATTGCAGGAAGTATCGAGCTGGAAATTCTCATTATCAGTTCTCTGCATTGCCCTTTGGCTTATCCACTGCAGTATTCACAAAGGTTCTGGCTCCAGTGATAGCTTACTTCAGGCTAAAAGGAATTCAAATCTATCCTTACTTGGACGACTGCCTGATTCTAGCTCAAGAAAAGGAAGACCTTCTACAGCATTTGGATTATGTCATAGCAGTGCTAAGATGCCTAGGGTATTCTGTGAACGAAATAAAGTCCAGTCTAGTACCCTCTCAAGACATGTGCTTTCTGGGTGTGAGACTGAATACAGCAGCCCAGATGGCCTTTTTAACCCCGGACAAACAAAAGAATCTTTCCAGTTACTTCCATCAACTATCTCTTCAGTCCGGGCTGACTGCAAGGACAGTCCTTCAAGCCTTAGGGTTCATGGCATCTTGTATTCTGGTGCTTCCCAATGCCAAACTGCATATGAGGAAGCTGCAATGGTATCTCAAAATGTATGGACACAGCACTGCCAGGATTTGGACACTGTCATTCAAATAATACCTTGCATTCAAAAGGAATTTTTGTGGTGGGCTCAGGAATGTCACCTAAACAAGGGACTCTCTGTGACCCGGCCAGAGGCGAGTCAGATTCTAACGACAGATGCCTCAGACATTGCTTGGGGAGCTCATCTAAATGGAAAGTGGATACAAGACAAGTGGCCTGCCAGACTACAGCATCTACATATCAACATGAAAGAGATGTTAGCAGTCCAGTTTGCATTAATGGCTTTCAAGGAGTTACTTCTTCCAGGGCAGGTGTTGATTCTAACAGACAACACAACTGTCATGTGGTACATCAACAAACAAGGGGAACACATTCTTACCCATTGTGCAGGCAAGCAATGATTTTATGGGAGACTGCGCTCAGCTTGCAACTAACTCTTCAGGCAAGGTTTCTGCGGGAGCACAGAACTCCTTAGCAGATGTGTTAAGCAGACAAATCATGGATCCGTGGAAACTGGATCTTCATGTATTTCAAAAATTGACAGTGTCATGGGGAACTCCAGACATAGATCTGTTCGCTTCTCCACTAAACCACCAGCTGCCAAAGTTTTGCACAAAGAGGTTTCATCACACAGCTTGGAAAGTGGATGCTCTTTCTTTCAGTTGGAAAAATCTTCATGTGTATGCTTTTCCACCTCTGCCTCTTCTCCCAAAGGTGCTTCTAAAGGTCAGACAAGACAAGCCAAGGATGATTTTAATAGCTCCAGATTGGCCTCGGCAGCACTGGTACCCATTACTGAGGAGTCTGGTAAGGAAGCCTCCATGGCCTTTACCCTTGATTCCACACCTGTTGTCTCAGAGGGACGGTCACCTGCTCAATGTCAAGCTTCAATCTCTTCATCTAACAGCCTGGCATATTCTGTTTTGACAGACAGCAGGTCTCAACTTCCTCAACAAGTTTTAAATGTGATTATGGAAGCCAGAAGACCTAGTACAAGGAAAGTGTACGAGAAAAATGGAAGAGATTTTTATTTTGGAGTGCAGCAAACAATTTGGAGATTTCTGAGCCTAATTTGACTGTGGCTCTTCAATATCTTACTGAGTTATTGGACAAAGGTTTGTCTTTCTCTTCCATTAAGATTCATGCTGCAGCAATTTCAGCTCACTATGATTGTGACCCACCATTGTTTTCGCATCCTTTGTTCAAGCAATTTCTTAGAGGGCAAAGAATATAAGACCCCAGCTCCTACTCCTGCTTGGGATCTCAATTTTGTGTTGGAGAAACTTACTCTACAACCTTGGCTACTGATGAATTGAAATATTTGTCATGGAAGACTGGTTTTTTGTTGGCCATTACTTCTGCAAGAAGGGTTTCAGAGTTACAGGCCCTTATGGCGGTAGAGCCTTTTTGATTTTTCATAAGGATAGGGTATCTTTCGTACTAATCCTTCCTTTATGCCTAAGGTGGTTTCTAGTGTGGCTTTAAACCAAACTATTCATTTGCCTACTTTTTATGCAGATCCCCAAAATAAAGGGGAAAAGATTTTGCACACTTTAGATGTACACAGGCAATATTATTTGAGCAGGACTAAGGATTTTAGGCAGTCTCAGCAGTTGTTTGTTTCTTTTGCTTTGGGTTATGAGGCAAGCCTGTGTCAAAACAAACTATTTCTAGGTGGATTGGGTTTTGCATTGCATTTTGTTATTCCCATCATGGCAAGGAGATTCCAGCTGGAATTAGGCCTCATTCCACTAGGGCTACTGCCACTTCTACAGCATTTCTAAGGGGTGGCCACTAAGGATATTTTGGAGGCAGCTACTTGGAGTTCAGTGCATACTTTCTCTAAGCATTATCACCTTCCTCTCTACTCTAAGTCTAGGGCTGGTTTTGCCACAGCTATTTTGCAAGGCATGTTGTCAGTTCCTGCTTCCTTATGATTTGCCAGCCTCCCTTACCTCTGCTTTGGGATTCTACCCAATAGTTAGGACTGCAGCAATGTGGAATGAAGAACATAGTACAGTTTTGTACCTACCATAAATGTAGATGTTCGAGGATCACATTGCTCCCTCCTTCCCTCTGTGTTTAGGGGTGGTTGTGTAGGTGAGGTTATATTCTGGTAATTTTGTATATATTGTACATATTTTTGGTGCAGGTATGTTTGGAATTTTTGGTTTTGGCCTTAGCATTTCAGGGTCTTCTGACATCTGGGGCAAGAAAAGACTGAGGATATGGGTATTCGGGCCGACTGGACAGCGGACTACCCAATAGTTAGGACTGCAGCAATGTGGATCCTCGAACATCTACATTTATGGTAGGTACAAAACTGTACTTTTTGCTGTCTTATCTGTTTACAGTATTCTGATTATTTTCTTTTCCTTCCTGGAAAAGACAAGGGCCGTTTACGTTTTAAACCGTGGAATAAAATCATTGCTACATTCTGCTACTACCTTTTCATTCTCTGGACCAGATGTTTGTCTACTGACTAAGAAATAGTAAGGCTGTTTTGTTCCAAGTAATGCTGATGACTTTGCAGGGCCTTTTTCTTCTTCTCCTCTTAAAACATGGTATTGACTTTAATGCCTAAAGACAAGGAGTCTTAGATGCATATATTAATGTTCCCATTATATCAACACTTGTACTATGTCCTGTTCTATAAAGTGTATTTTCTGACTTCTTTGCTCTTTCTTTTGTTTGAAAAATAGGTACAAGTCACAAAGTATTTTTTTCAGACTAGATTAAACAAAATCTTAGCCATTAAAACTCCCAAATCTCATGGATGCTTAGATTGCAATTTTTTACAAGTTTATTAATTTTAGTGCTAAGGAACTGACTAGTGCTAAGGAACTGACTCTTAAAAAATACATGATTAAGATTCCTGGGTCCTACAGCTGCAGGCCAGACTTTGTTCTATATGCTGCCTGCTGCACAAAATGTAAAGTATTTTATATAGGAAGAACAACTAAAGAGTTGTACTGTAGTATTTATGAACATATGCAAGTGATTGAAACTTATGACTTGGGTAATACACTTTCAAAACATGCAAATGTGTAGTAATGCCAAAAGTTTCTTATTCTCAGCAATTAATGAAGTAAACAAAAAATAAAACAGGATTGATGCCGTGGATGAGATAGATTGGAAGTAATAGTTGTGGCAACTAAGACTGGATGCTTGCCATTGCCCTCGGCTTAACAATCAAGAAAACTGTAAAGTATATTTAAAAAGGAAGAAGTGTCAAGTCATAGGACTGTTGTTAATATGGCACATTTGATCATACTTCAGTCTGAAGTAGTTCCTTTAAGGAATGGATGTGCTTACAAAACAAATTAAGTATACTACTTGAACCGTGGCATTTTTTTTTTACTTTTTTTATTGCTTTTGACTCCACTGAATCTGTTATGTGTTTCAATTTTAGATAGCTGGAGTTTTACATCTTGCACTGTATAAACTTTTGATTTCTGATGGTATTGCTCATGTACAATGTGCTTCTGATTCTCAGTCACGAGTGCTGGTTTGCTGTGTAGACCGTACGCCTAGTAAGCTAGGGTCAAACCTCTTACCATGCTGACAGCTTTATTACATTGCTAACACTTGGAGTGCAGTTCAACTCCAGTTTCTGCATACTACAAATAGATGAACAGATAGCATGGTTAGCAGGTGCACCACCCCATTTCCACTGTAAGAATAAAAGATCTTTGAGAAGGATGCTATGCCACCCTAATAGATCATATCTGAATTATGAGGAGGAGAATGGGTTTAGCACCTTCAGATGTGGATTGCGAAATTCTTGTGATTACTTTGATGAATGGAACAGATTTGAACATCCCGACTGTGTTCAATGTGTTTGTTTTTTTGTTAACAGGGATTGTAATAGTAAATATTTGGTATATCTTATAGGTAGGTACTAGGCTATTGGCCCTAGGGCCTATATAAGCCTAGCCAAAAAGGTACCCTGGCTTTCGCTACCCAAGAAAATTATTTTCCTGTGCTACTGTCAAGCAGAGCCACAGAAGTGATCCCCGGGGTGAATTTCCTATATCCCATCGAATCATCAAGATTTTTCTTGAAGAGTGCTAATGAGGAGCTTTGTTTGATATAGATAGGCAGTTTGTTCCAGAGTATGGGAAGTCTCTTGGTCAGGAATCTCTCTCACCAGCATGTTCTGTTTATTGTGGTGACAAGGTTTAGGTTTTGAAGCGTGTAGCTCGGAGGGATTGGGATTTCTTTAAGTGGAGCATGTCCAACAGCTCTGGGTTTGACATAGCTTTGTATGTTAGGCATAGATCGCCTATGAGTATTCGATATGCAATGGAGTAAAGGTGGAGTGTTTTGAGATGGTCTGTATAGGGCATCTGTTGAGAGTGGTAATCCTCTTTGTGAGGTATTTCGGCTGCATTTCCAGTTGTTGTAGATGTCTTGTGAGGTACATACCAAAAGAGGCATTGTACTCTATAATGGGTCTGAGTGATGAGTAGAGGGGAACAATTACCTCTTTTTTTTCCTGGATGAGAAACCTTTTGTGATGAGGTGTGCCACACTGAAGGATTTCCTGACTACTGTGGCGATGTGAATATCAAAGGAGAGACTACTGTCCACCTGTGTCCCATGGTCTCTTATCATACTTTCGGTGTTAAGTAGACTACCGCCTATGTGATAGTTCATGGGTACAGAGTTTTTACCAAAGGGGATGACAGTGCACGTTTTGGCATTGAGCTTGAGGCAATGGCTTTGACACCAGGCATCTGTCTCATTGAGGCCCTTTTGTAGGATGTCCACATCATTAGGAGTTCTGATTATGGCTCCTAGTTTGCAGTCATCTGCAAACTTCAGTAGCCAAATACCTTCTGTGTTAGCCTGTACTTCAGAGAAGTAGATACCAAACAGGAGAGGACCCAGGACTGAACCCTGTGGTACTCCACTTGTCACTGGTATGAAGTCCAGATTTGGAGTCTGCTACTTTCACAATGTGGGTTCTGTCAGTGAGCAAGTTGGCAACCCATCTTATGACATAGGGATTTATACCTAGTTTAGTGAGTTTATCTATAATTCCAGAGTTGGGGATGGTGTCAAAAGCCTTGGCGAGATCTAGATAGGCTATGTGAACCACCTTACCCTCGCCTACGGCTTTGGTGACTGCTTCTTATCAGGTTTAGGAGACATGCTCTGCCTTTTACAAACCCAAACTGGTGGGGTCCAGAGTTTGGAGATTACCAGTGTCTTTGTTTATAAGTTCCATGGCCTTGCAGACCAGGCTCATCAGGGTAATGGGGCGGTAGTTCCCAGGGTCCGTGGTGGCTCCCCCTTTGTGGAGTGGGATAACAGTCACTGTGCGCCATTCAGTGGGCACAAAGGTGAGGCTATGATTGAACATGGTACTTAGGTGGGGTGCCAGTTCATTCTGTAGTTCGTGTAGAACACAGCCTGGGATGTTGTCAGGTCCCATGGATGCTATGTTCTTTACTTTGGAGAGTGTGGTTTTTACCTGTGTGGCATTGATTACAGGAACCTTGCATTCTTCCGGTATAGAGATGGGTCCTTTAGGGGGTGAGAGGGGGGAAAAGTTAGCACTGAACCTATCTGCCAGGATGTTGGCAATATCATTTGGTTCTGTATATTTAGTGCCATTGCATACTGCCAGGGCTGTACTGTTTTTTATGTTGGAAAAACTAATAGATTATGTGGGTGCATTAGGGACCATTTATATTGTGCTAAGAAAGGCAATGAGTTTAGTGCAGTAACGAAGCACATGATGCAACATGTGGAGGGACATTTCTGTAAATTTTTGATAATAGAGTGAATGAAGTTGAGAGCAGGATTGGAGGATATAGTAAATGATACAGAAAGAGCTGTGTTACACTGGATCCTAAAGCTGAGGGCTAATACTGGGTCTGGTTTGAATGATTGTATTTATTTGAACCTGGCATTAAAAGCATGGGGATTACTGCATTAAAACCGATAGCTCAATATCATGTATACTTCTTTCAGAAGGTGTGCAGGTTGTCTTAATTGCTGCTGTGAGACTACGAATGCATTTTATATGATAGGTCAGTTTGTATTTTAATCAATGATGTCACATATATTTATAGTTGCTTGATTTTCCTGTTTTATTATGGTCTGATGAAGATAGTGTGACTAGTGAAAACACTTACCTATCTTCCGAATAATATGTTTGGTTTTTATAAGAGTGGCTTCCGCTTTATCTGTGGGCATGCAGCTGTGTTTCAGTGCAGGTTTTTTGCTTCTTTGTGATAATATTTTCACATTTACTAAGACTGTCATTTGGAGGGTATAGATCACACATTAACTGGATGGTGCAGTGGTGCAGGGTATTGTTGTCACCTCACAGCAAGAGGTTTTTTGGTTTGATTCTCGCCTGGGGTGCCTTCTGTGCAGAGTCTGTATGTCCTGCCTGCATTTGTGTGGTACTCCGGTTTCCTCCCATGTTACAAAGACATGTATCTGCAATGCTTCTCCCCGGGTCTCCACTGAAAATTGGCTTTGTTCCAAGTCAGACTTTCCCAGTTAACAAATGTTAAAAAAATAAATAAATAAAATTCTGCAGAGCAGTGTAGTGAGGTTGAGATCACATGGCAGTGATCCACCCAGTAATCTTCCTACAGAGGTGGGGATCGGAGGCTGTAGTGTGCCAGTGGGAACTAGGAAAAGGAAGAATAACTATGCAGTGGTAAATGAAGGGTAAAGGGTGCTGCTGGCCTTCAGAGGGCTAATGATATACAACTGACAATGAGTAGAAGATGGCATTTGAGATATTGGGCAGCAGAAACATGTTTTACTCTGGAATTGAGGGGAGACTGCCACATGTCACATTGTACTAAACATAGTGTCAGGTACTCTGCGTGTCACTTCATGTCAGGTGGTGTTTGTTCTAGGTAACACATCACCTAACCTGTCTGAATAGTACTATCATGTGTGGTACTGTTCTTATCACTGTCTCATCATCTGCCTGCTGAATATGGGTTTATTTTAAGGTATGCATTTGTCCTTTTGAATATTATACATTGATGTATATTTGGAAGAGTTCCACAATAGTCACTTTGTTCAGTGGACAGCATCATCTCACTTCCTCCTGCAGGCTAAGCTTTTAGATACATGGCATTTGTTTTATAGCATTTTAGGGTGTCAAATATTCTGCTTTTGGGCTGTTGCAGTCTTCAGGTAATATTATTTCTCAGGATCAACTTTTCAAATGACTTTTAGGTTCATAGGTTCATACTAGGCTATCTGCCCTAGGGCATTTATAAGCCTAGCCAGAATGTGTTTGGCTTTCGCCACCCATTTTAAATTAATTTTGCTATGCCCTTTTTCGAGGTTAGTATACTGTGCCTCTGTCTATCAGTGACACAGAAGTGATACCCGGGGTAAACTTACGATCTCCCATCCACTCATCAAGATTCCTCTTGAAGAGAGTCAATGAGGGACTCTGCCTAACCTGGACTGGGATTTTATTCCAGAGTGAAGGGAGCCTCTGGGTTATGAATCTGTCCCTCCAGCATGTCCTATTTATTTCAGTGCTGAGGTTCAAGTCTCTCGAGCACGTAGCTCGATGGGATTTGGATTTTCTGAGGTGCAGCAGGTCCATTAATTCCGGGTTGGACATGGCTTTATACGTCAGGCACAGATCGCCCCTGAACAGGCGGTATGCCACTGAGTAGAGCTGGAGTTTCTTTAACCGGGCAGCATATGGCATCTGTTTGAGCCCTTTGATCCTCTTGGTGAGGTACTTTTGGGGTCTTTCCAGTTGCTGCAGGTGTCTGGTAAGGTACATCCCAAAAGGGGCATTGTACTCCATTATGGGCCTGATGAGGGATGAGTAAAGAGGCACGATGACTTCCCCTGATCTAGATGTGAATCCCTTCATGATTAGGTGGCTATATAAAATGTTTTTCTAACCACTTTGGCCACGTGGTTGTCAAACGAGAGACTGCTATCTTTTAGATTTTTATGTAGGCCAGACAAGAAGCCCCCATCTTTAAGGGTGTTCTAAGACTGTTCTAATTGTTGTAGCTGCAGTTTCTATAGTAGTCATGTTGATTAACAAATGTCTTGATCATTGTCACTGCTTTTCTTTGCTGGTTGCAACTGTTGTAAGTTTAATTATTAATTATGTGATAAACATAGTGATTTTCATGATGCTCATGACTTCCTACTGATCATATTTTTTCTGTCCTAACCAATTACTGTTTTTTTTTTTTTTCTAAATTCACGAATCAGAGTTTTGCTTGAAGTAACTTGATTCTTTTAGTCCTGATCCTTTTTTAAAATGTTTATAAAGAAAAACTATTCATAAAGCAAGTGAAGTGCAGAAGTTGGGAACTCATGGTATGAGATGGTCCTACTTTCATGTTGAGTAGATAGCTGCTAAGAACAGCTGAAACAAGTACTGGTACTCAGTGTCTGTAGTTCCTGCTGTGTGTAGCAGTCACTCTGTACGTTATCAGTGTATCAGTGTTTGTCACAGTGTGGATGAATCAGTGTAGAAAATGGACAGCAAAAGAGAGATTTAAAACACTATGTAATATCAATAGCCAGGAACTGAATGATCCTTTTTTGATGTAATCACTGCATTATGCATAGATGATCAGTAATTATTTTATGCCTGTTTCTAATCACTTTGTAAGAAAAGTATAC
>NC_056728.1:1243488239-1243505520 GCF_019279795.1 Protopterus annectens | reverse complement strand
CTGCATTCTCAGAACCTCCCAGATGATGATGTGGAAAATGAGATTTTAAATTCTTGTTTGGATAGAGATTTATTTTTTGGTTCCTCTGTTGCAGAGGTTATCAAAAAGTGTGATGAAATGGGTATGTTGATGCAGGGAATTTCTTAAGATTTGTAGCTCCCCACTTTCCAAATTTTATAAAGGATTCTTTAGCACTTCATCCAATTTTGGCAAAAAAATTTGGGTAAATAGATGTTTAAGAAGAAATGGTAAAGGAGTTCCAAAAAAGTATTTAGGACCCCCCCCCAAAAACCAAGGACAGTCCAACAAGTCAGAATTACTATTTAAGGGACCATGTACCCCTCACTCCTATGCTGGGCAAGTCCCTTTTCCCTTCCAGAAAGTCTGAATTTTCACTGTTCTCTTTGGCAGTAGATAGTTCCAGACAAATGGGTTCTGATGATCAGTCATCAAGGTTAAGGGAGTAATTCCTCATCCACCAGATCAAATTGTTTTCTTTCGCCATTTTCCTTCAGTGCATGCTGTGCTCAGTTTCTCCTTCCCAAGCTGAGAAATTTTTTTACTCATGATGTTTTTAGTGCCAAAGAAAGAAGGAAAATGCCTGGAGACCAGTTCTGGATCTTCCTTTCCTAAACCTGTTTGTGATAGTGCCAAAGTACAAAATGATGCCACTTCACAACCTGTTACCTCTCTTCTTCATTCACGCTTCCTGGTAACACTAGATTTAAAAGATGTTTATCATCACATCCCTATTTATCTAGTCATCCATATTTCAAGCCTTTCATAAGATTTTGTGCATCTGGATCACATTATCAGTTCTTTGCCTTAATGTTTAGACTATCCACTGCTCCAAGAATATTCACAAAGTGTCTAGGTTCAGTTGTAGCTCATTGCTGGTTACAGGGTATCCACATTTTTTCCATATTCGCAAAACTTGCGTATCTTTGCAGAGTCTTTTTCGTAGCTTAAGGAATCACTCACTTGGGTGATAGCTCTTTTATATAATCTAGGATTCCAAGATAACATTCAAAAGTCTCTATTAACTTTCACACAAGATTTTGATTTTGGAATGTCAGTTAGGTACCTCATTTCGAAGAGTTTTACTTCCACAGAAAAAAATATTTAGATTTAGGTCTATTTCTAAGTTTTTCCCCTCAGACTTCGGTCACTGCAAGGGAATTCCTCAGGATTTTGGTTATCATGGCATTTATGATCTTCATAATATCACTGGCAAGACTTTACATGAGAAAGATACAATGGCATCTGAAGTATTTTTGGTCCCAGCACCAGCATCCTTTGTCTTTTCAAATCTCAGTGATGGAGTTTGTTCCAAAACAGTCAGACACCTTGAATTTTGCTTGGGGGGTGCTTTTAGGAGGGTTTAAAAGTGCAAGCGGTGTGGGGCACAAACACATAAATGTAAAAGAGATGCTTGCACTGACCAAGGTAGTCAGCTCTCTGAATCATCTTTGGTCTCTGGAAACCTCTTCAAGTTGTTACAGACATTACCACAGTCATCACTAAGCAAGGGAAACCAGATTATGCCCCCTTTGCAGAGTAGCCATTTTAGTTTGGGATATAGCTTCACAGCACAATCTAATTCTATAGGGATCCTACATTCTGCAAGAGCAAAACTGTGTGGCAGACAAGCTGAGTAGGACAAAGACAGACTCCCAGGAATGGAAATTATATCAGGGAGTCTTCCAAGATTTCATCCATCTATAGGGAATTCCTCAAGTAGACCTGTTTGCCTCCTCTCTGAACAATTGGCTGGCAAGATTCTGCTCCAGGACTCCATGCAAGAAGTCCAAGACAGATGCATTTTCTTTTTCTTGACAGGAATGTTCCTGTATGTTTTTCCACCCTTTACACTGATACCCAGGGTACTTCAGAAGATTCAGAAGGAATACTCCAAGATCATTGTGGAGACTTCATTCTGGCACAGGCAGCAATGGTTTTCCTTTCTTTTGGAAACAGCTTGGTCACTTACAACAAGCTTCCTCACAGAATGTATCTGCTCACGCACCCCAACCCCAATCACCTTCATTTGACTGCTTGGATGATAGGGTCTTAATTCCCTTTAGGCACATGTTTACTGAGGACATGCAGCAGGTACTAATGGAGGTAAGAAAGCCTGCTACTAAAAAATTGTAGATATTAGTAAGTGTAAAAGGTTTTCTAGTTGGTGTCAACAACATAACCACCACCTGTTCAAGGCTAGTGTTTCTAAAGTTTCACAGTATTTGTGTGAATTACTATTCTGTAGTCTTTTCTACTCTACCACGAATATTCAGTTATTAGCCATTTCCACATGTCTACCCATGGATCTTCCACTTTCAATGCAGTCTTTTATTAAAATGTTTTTGAAAAGGATTTTGCATAGGATGCCTCCATTAAAACTGGTGGCTTGTCCTTGAGATCTTAATTTTATGTTAGCGAAACTTAACACTTGCTCCATTTGAACAAGCCAGTCTGGCTGAATCATGGTTCTCAACATAGAAAACAATTTTACTGGTTGCTCTGACCTCTGCAGTAGGAGTATCTGAGTTGCAAGCTCTTATCTCATTTTTCCACAGAGATGGGATATATCTGAGAATTAATCTTTCTTTTTTAACTAAAGTGGTATCTGAGTTTACTTTATACCAAACTGTTCATCTCCCCATTTTCATTCCTGAACCTAAAAAAAAGAGGGAGAAACAATACTTCATATGTTGAATGTCCACAGACAACTCGGGCATTTACTTGACAGAACTAAATCTTTCAGAACTTCAGATAAATCGTTCATTTCTTGTGATGATAAAAAGAAGGGACACCAGACTATTTCCAAAAGGTTATGTGAAGTTATTACCTTTTGTTATACTCACCACAACAAAACTATTCCAGGCAAGGTATACTGCCCACTCTGCCAGGACTTTGGCTTCATCTATGGATTTTTGGAAAGTACTGGATTCTATAAGTATTCTAGAAACAGCAACTCAGTGCTCTCTGCATGTTTACAAGGCATTACAAGCTTAATTCCTTCTTTAGGTCTAGATCAGGCTTTGCTTGGACCATTCCCCAGGGCCTCCTGGGCCCTTCCCATTCCACCTCCCAAATGTAGTAAGCTAAAGTAATCTACTGATATAGCTAAGGCTACTGCAGCAATGATCAATATGATGAACATAGTACAGTTGCATAAGTAAACTTGCGATAATAGTAGATGTTCAAATGATTACTGCTGCAGTAGCCACTCCCTCTTTCCATCCCTGTTGTTTTTTGGTGTGTTGTTTATGCCCGGGTGTGGACACTCATTTTTTGTTGTTCCTAGCGTTGTGCTTTCAGAGCTTAGCCTCCCTCTCTCTGTTGCTAGGAAAGCTCCAAAAGGCTTTGCACCTAACCCTATCTTTTTAGTCAGCTCAGCTCCAGATAACTTAACAGTTTGGGTGTATGGAAGATGCCCTGAAAGTAAGTTTGGAAGCTGGCCAGCTGTTATATCCTTGGCAGGATATAACCTCATACAGTTAAGGCTGCTGCAGCAGTGATCATTCGAACATCTACTGTTATGGTAAGTTTACTTATACAGGTACACTATCTTCCAGTCTTAACTAACATTTCCTATGGTCCTCCCTCCCAAGAAATGGATTGAGATCATGGGAGGCTGAGTTCTCCATTCTTCCAGCAGACCTTATTGTTCCATGGTCATTCTGGAGCCTATGATTCAGATGTTGCAAACAAATGTGTTGTCTCTGTGTGAAGCCCTGATTTTTACTGCACTTGTAAATAGTTTTATTTATATATGTTTTTAATGGTGGGGTAGTGATGTTTCATGATCCCTAGGCACATTCTGTGTATATATATAGCATATGTTTATATAACTGACATACCTTAGCATGCAGGAGCTGGGTAGGTAGGTCTATTAGTGCAGAAAGCCTTCTATACAAAATATATTGCCAAAACCATAGTGAGTTGTAATATAGAGTCTAAAATGCCTTTTTTGTTGGCCTGTGTATTGTGAAACTGTGGGAAATTTAACCAGTCTGCTGTACTTTGTATTCAGTGGTTTGGAATTTGTTTGAGGCCCATCAGTAACAGAAAATATGTCATCTCTTCAAGTGCTGACTAGTGAACCACACATCCTATCATTTATCTCTTTATTGTGGTGTCTAGTGGTAAACAACCACATTTGCAGCAGGCTAGTTTAGAATCCTGTGCATGACTGAAGTAGAGACTTCAGCAGGTAGCAGATGAGTTATCTGCTGTGGCAGTGCTGCTTTGGATTGCTTCAGGGATGACTAATTGCGGTGACACAGTACAGGTGCAGGCAGGGTTGATGCAGCAACATGTATGTCATATGAAGCAGAGTATAAACAGAAAGGAAGCAACACATCAGGTAAGTTTGCTTCACTGGATTGTTTTACGCTGTTTCTCTTTACCGCAGCCTCACCTCACATACACTGATAAAGAGAGAGTCATTTACACAGTCCTTTCCCACTACAACACTATTCTTCCATATTGTCTCGTTTTACTAGTAGGACTTCAGCATTGTCTCATTTTGCTAGTAGGATTGGTTCCCTGCAGCTGAAAGAAGTGTTGAGCTGAAGAAAGAATGGAAGGTTACAGAAACTGAATGCATTTAGTCAGTAATAAGAAATAGTATGCACTACGACCTAAAAGAGTAAGAAGCTAAAGTATATAGGGATAAAAACTTTTGGTAGCCTGAGATACGATTCTTAGTTTACGAAGAGCTGAAATATTCTGGATCTGTAAAATCTGTGAGTAAAAGCAACACTTTACCAGAAATACCAGGGCAGACGTGAATCAAAACATTTAGAATCAGAGAGCATGTACTACTATTTTACTGATTCTGGCATTCATTTTACTGGAGATTTGGAGTAAGAATCGCAAAAAATATTGTGCTTAACACAGAGAGGTGTACATAGCAAAGTGTAAGTCAAAATGTTTGATCATGATTTGATGAGTTGCTGTGTGCCGAGCAGTTAACTGCTCAGCTTACATTTACTGCCTGCACTGTCTCAGTATGAGTTTGCAATTCACAGAAACATTTAGGTGTGCTATGCAACAGAAAGGGTTGGCTGTGGTTGAGTATTGAAAGGCATGAATTTTGTGCACTAAGTGCATTCTGACTAATTCAGTACTTTTGCAGTAGTTGCCTCATGCAGCTACAATGAATTTCAGAATTTGCATGGTAGTATTTTAATGTATTTGAAGTATTATGCTTTAATGACCATATACCAGATTTCTCATAGGGTCATGCTTTAAGCCTGACATTACTGCAATGCCAGGTTGTTGGGAGTGCTGGCAGTTTAGACCATCATGATAAACTGATTTGTTACTTTTATGAGTGCTTTGCTTAAATCCTCCTTGTGAATTAGGCTTTAAGGATATGTGAAGGCCAGGTTACTTGGTGAATGTTAAAGCTGAGATGCACGGTAAGTTTATTGTTTCTTGTCCTTACTTGATTACCTAAAACATTTCTAAAAAAATTACTGCTCCAAAGATAATATGTGATGAACTGCAATATCTACTTAATCTAAGCCTTCATTATACTTTTAAATGTCTGAAGAAAAGAGAAAGCACCTTCAGATATCTTAAGCTGTGTGCATTTGAGGGTGTTAGCTAAATAACAGTAAAATATGTGATGAGACATTCACAAGTGAATTTTGAATAACTGCGGTGGTGGTGCTGCGGTAGCGTTGTCACCTCACAGTAAGACGTTGTCCTGTTCGATTCTCAGCTAGAGCATCTTCTGTGTGGAGACGTGTGAATGGGCATACCTTCATTGAAGGTTGTGCGTCAGAGCTGGCAACTCGACATGTAAAAATCTACTGCCAATCATTAGCGGACTGGAGTTCCGCTGTGGCGACCCCTAACTGGGAAAAGCCGAAAGACACAACAACTTGCATTATACTCAAGCAACAACTAAGCAGCACAGTGAGTTAAGACTAGCAATGTCTGAAATGAACAACCAGTATAGGTTCATAGGTTCATAGGTTGGTACTAGGCTATCAGCCCTAGGGCCTATACAAGCCTAGCCATAACAATTCCCTGGCTATTTCTTCCCACATTATTTACTTTCCTGGGCCCCTGTCTAGCAGGGCGACTGACGTGATCCCTGGGGTGAATTTCCTTTCTCCCATCCATATAAAATGAAAAGGACCAACTCAAGTCAACACAGAACAAATGATGAGCAGGAATAAATGCAACAGTTTGAAACCTATTTTAAAGTTGAAATGTCAGTAATCTGATTTTAACCAATTGCCTTATGGCTTTGATATCACATGATTTTTAAGTCAATTTAAATACAAGTGTACGTAATTGCAATTAAATGCACAGGGAATTTCTGGGTCTTTTGTCTTTTCTGTTAATATTCCAAGCCTGCAAAAACTACAAGCACTCTTGGTTACTCCGTTAGTTATTTTTCCCACCTGCCCTCGCATTCCTTAATCTGTTTTTTAAAACTTGGTGATTTTAAGCTGCCCACCCTTACTGTAAATTGAGCTTTATAAGCCCCTCCCTTTCTTCTCTGCTATTATATCTTGAATTATTTATTTTCCCTTTCCTTGTGCTAATTTTGAAAAAAAGTGCACTTTGCCTCTCATTGTCTGTTCCACTGATTTACTTCATCTCAGTTCATTATCTAGCTAGTTGTTGGATAAAGTAGTATATTTTTACACTCTAGCAAATATTTTTCTGTGTTTTTACATCAAGAGGTCAGTGGATATGCCATCTAAAGGCACTGGGTGGTAGACTGATGTGTATAGGTTGGGGAACTATACTATAGATTCCAAGTAGTTGTTTTTACTGCCTTTATAAATTCTGCACAGTTGAGTAGCTCTACAAAGCGAAGTACTTTTATTGAATAATCACACTTTTATAAACTATTTAAAGTACACTGCTGTATCTTTCTTTCTTTGTTTGTGGTAGCATTTCACTCCGGACACTCCTTTGCTGTGCTTTTACATTTAGGACTGGAATTACTTGTCTAGTGGCAGTAGGCGTTTACCTGGTCTGTCTGAGTTGGGAAGCACACAAAAGGGCTCTAAGTGTAGTCATTATATTGGCTAGAGGGCTCAGCCATTTTTCTGTATTTCCAGTGCTGGTATAAATTTGGCACATTTGCACTGAGCTGCTCTCACTGCCAGTGCTCTATACAGATGCAAACATCTGGAAATATTGCTTATTTTCATTATACTGTGAAAGTTTTCTGTACTTAATACCTTATTATAGCATCCAGGACTATAGCTGCTCAGAAAGCATCTAATTTTGGCACCGGGTAGTATCGCTGGTTAGGTTAGCTGAAGATTACACCATGTAAGCACACTTCCCTCATTTGATTACAAATGCCCTCCACTCCTATTCCTTTCAAGTGCACATTACGACCTGTAACCATGAATGGGCACTTTCCTGTTGTCTCTGCATCTAGCTTGGTGGACATGGGTATCTTGAGGGAATGTAACAATTGTTTTATGTGCACTGACAACCACTTACTTCTCAAACAGACAAATACAGTATATGAGAGATGTAGCTACACATTGACATTGAAGGCTAGACTCTCACAAACAGACACAACAAGCAGGTTGTCAATGACTTACACACATCACTCACTCACCGACACACATAGACCCACATATGTGGAAGTGCTCACATGTAACTTGGCCAAACCTCAAAGGCCTCTCAGGTGCAGTCCTCAGAAACTCCACACATTCACAAACAAGACAATTTCCATCACAACACATAAAGCCACATCTCATTGCCCTCAACTTCCAAGGTGAAAATCTCCGTGACCCAGTATTCTGGTCATAGGAAACTCCATTGTGAGACACACTGATGTCCCTCTTACCAGGCTGGGTAAGGGGAAGGTTATAGTTAGATGCCTGTCAGGGGCCAGCATTTATCAGATTATGCAAGGAGTCATGTCACTTAACCCCTGAGTATAAGTATGACTCACTCATATTCCGTGGGGGCATGAGTGTCTTGAGATGTACCTCCTTGGACTATATGAAGAGAGACATGATTGAGCTCTTATAATATGTGCCACAGGCAGGTATGAGCCTAGCATTGGGCAGCATTCTACAAACTCCAAGGATGGTGCCACAGTACCAGCAGAAAATGATCAGTTTTAACAATTAGCTTAACTACTGGTGTCATTCCAAAGGGGTTCAGTACTTGTCAGCCTGGGAGGACATGGTTGATAGACCACTCTGCTTTGCCAGGGATGGTCTTCACTTGTCACATCTAGGCTTTTTGGGTATTGGCCAAAACATTATCCACCCCTATAGTGGCTTTATTAGGCAATGACAAACAGATAAACCTTTCAACATAACAAAGGGTACTCAGCAGAAGTGGTGGTGCTGCGGTAGCATTGTCCCCTCACAGTAAGATGCTGACCGGTTTAACTCTCAGCTAGAGCGTCTTCTGCGTGGAGACATGCGTGAATGGGCGTACCTTCGTTGAAGGTTGTGCGTTAGGGCTGGCAACTCAGCACGTAAAAATCAACTGCCAATCATTAGCGGACCGGAGTTCTGCTGTGGCGACCCCTAAAAGCCAAAAGACACAACAACAACTCAGCAGAAGCTAAAGCTGTTACTGTTCAATGCAGAAAACCTCGCCAAGAAATTGCACTTCTTGGAATTTGTCCTGAAACTTTGTTCAGAGCCACGGAAAGGACTCCAGCAGATAAAGGCTATAATACCTTTTATGCATTCTGATCACCCACTGAACTTGAAAGATTGAAAGAGCAAATCTATCTACATAAAGGATAAGCACACCTCAAGGCTGCTCAAACAATATGACATGCTTGAGCTACTCCATGTCCAACTAAACAAGGGAAGAATCCATTACCATATTCTTGCAGGCTACAGGTCCCCCACTATGAACCAGGAAACCCACGCATCATACCCAAAGTTGCTAGAATTACTCACCATCTAATCCAATACTATACTCATGGGTGATTTTAACTTCCCCTCCATTAAATGGGAGACATACACGTCTGCTAACATGCAAGCCCATAGATTTCTTGACTTTGAAAATTTAAATGCAGTGGAGCAGCTAGTCTGCACTCCCACTAAGGGAGCAAATATCCAAGATCTGGTACTCACAAATATGGGAAAGTGATGCAGTGTTATGTTCTCACTGGTAAACAAGATCACAAAGCTGCCTCCCTTGAAATAAAGGTAAAACTAGTCTCCCCACCTAACCTCAAAAAACTTGAATAACTTCTCTAAGGTAAATTTCCCCCTTTTAAGAGATGGCATAGCTAGTTTCCAAGCTTCCCCAAATCCAGAAAACACAGAAACATATGCAGAGGCATATATAAAAGCTATTTATGACCATATAAAGAACTGCATAGAAACGGCAGTACCAGACCAAAATAAACCAAGGTCAAATTGCAAAAACAAGCCACCCTGGTAGACCTTTGATATTAATAGGTTGTACAACAAAAGAAAGAAAATCCTGTCAAGAAGAGGGAATGTGCACAACAGAGAAATATGTCCCTCATTTGTCTAAGCAAGTGAATCAAGGAAATAGTCAAGTCTCTGAAAGCAGAATTTGAAGTAAAAATAGCTTCCAAACCTAAGGATATCCATAAGGCATTTTTTAGTTATGTCTACAATCTTAAGGGCAACACCCAACAATGTGCAGAATTAGTTGTAAATCTCATCACCTATATTCAGCCAGAAGACATTGCAAATCTGCTGGCTGACAAATTCAGCTAAAATTTCATCTCCCATCACTCCTGTTCTCCTCCAAGAAATACCTTCCACCACTCCACTGCCAATTATCACCAAAGAACAGGTCGCCACTGTGCTCTGTAAAGCTAAAAACATGGCTTCAGTGGGGAATGACATTATACCAGGTTGCCTCTTAAACAGCTTAAATCAGGACTTATCAGACCCATTAAAATCTCTATTTAACTACAGCCTCTGGACTGGCTTTGTCCCAGTAGAGTGGAGGACAACGACAGTCATCTTTCTGCATAACAGGGGACCATCTACTGACTCAGTAAATTACAGAACCATACGTTTGACAAATCTTATATGTAAGGTTATGGAAAGAATAATCATGGACCTGATAAATAATGACATAGAAGACCTCCAAACACTGGACCTGACTCATTTCGGCTTTTTCAAGGGCAAGTCATCCCTACTGAATCTGGCAGATTTCTTCGAGAAAGTCACTAAGGCCATGGATGAGGGTAAAACAGTACATACCACCTACCTCTACCTGGCCAGGGCATTTGACATGACTCCCCATTCAGATATTTTAAATGAGCTCACAAAACTGGGTATAAATTGCTATGTCACCAGATGGATACCCAATTGGCTCATGGACAGGACACAAGTGATTATAGTGGGCGAATCGAGATCCAGCAAGAAGCCAGTTACTAGGGGTGTGCCACAGAGCTTAGTAATGGGACCGCTGCTTTTCAGAATACACTTCTCTGAAGTCAAGGCAAATGTGGAAGGCCTCTGGATGACAAAGTTTGCTGACTACTGCAACCTGGGGGCAGTCATTGAATCCCTCTGAATCCCTCAAGGATGTAGATATCCTTAGGAAGGGTGTAGGACAGACAAACGATTGGTTGCAGAACCATGGCCTAAAACTAAATGCAAAAGTGTGTTTTTTTAGTAGTATTGTTGTATTTCAGTCAACTTTGTTATCTTATCTTGTACAACTTATTGTATATAAAAAGTGTAATCATTCCATGTCGTGTCTAAGCAAACTATAAATATTTCTCTGTATGTGGAGCTTTTCTCCCCAGGCATCCACTGAAAATGGGTGCCCACCCAGTTGGACTTTCCCGGTAAACAGATGTTAAATAAATAAAAACATGCATTATCATACCCTTTGGGAAGTCAAATACCACTGCAAATTACAACATCGTTAGAACACCCCTTAGAGCAGACTTAGATGTGGGAGGTCTAGGTACACAGATAGATAGTAGCCTGACTTTCGATCACCATGTGACCACAGTGATGAAGAAATCCTTTTATGTGGCACAACTTATAAGTAAAGCTATGGCATCCAGATCCAAGGAAATTATAGTCCCGCTGTACTCGGCCCTCATTAGACCAATCATAGAATACAGTATGCCATTTGACGTATACTTGACTAGGCACTTACAGCAGCTGGGGTGACCTCAGAGGTTCCTCGCAAAGAAAATACAGGTTGCAAACAACATGAACTATGCAGATAGACTAAAAGCCATATTCCTTTATTCTTTCTCATACCAGCTGTTAAGGGGTGGCCTATGCCTGACCTACGAGGCACTCACAAATCCAGCCCTGTTGGAGCTGCTACACATCCACAAGTCAAACAGCATGAGGTCACGCGATTTCAGGATCTAAACTTAGTCAGCAATTCATACAAAACATGCTGGATAGACAGATATGTGTCTCAGAGAGTGCCCCTTCTATGGAACAAACTTCCGATTCTCATTAAGCAGAGCAGCTCTCTGGCCCTCTTCAAATCCAGTTTGGTTCAGTGGATGGAGAACTGCAAATTCACACCTGCGGTAGTGCCTATGTTCATTATGGACAGGGGCACTGTGTAAGTTACTCAATGTACTGGCACAAATTTATTCCATTGTCTTGCTCCTAGGGGCCATATATTGGGTAAAATTGGGTTATAGTGGATAAGCTTGTAAGGACCCTTAAGTCATTAGCCTCGTAATCTCCTATGAACCTATGAACTTATGCAGTGTTGTTTACCTGATGAAGCATTTTATGAGAAAGCTTGTGAAGGTAATCTTGTTTTATTAAATCATCTGTTTTGTGTCACATTGAGCTGGTCTTTTTCATTTTGCATTATGCTCATTATAGTCCGCCTGCGATTGTTTCTTAATCATTGTGACCCATTTAAAACAAGGACAAAAACATATTTATTTTGGGAATTTTTGTCTTTTATTCTCAATTCACTTGTTTCTGTTCCTTGTATGATATAAGAAGAAGAATGATATTAAATTAATATAAGCATGGGGCATGTCTTTTAAAACTGGACATTTTTTAATGATGATTTCTTTGAAAAACACTGTTAAGGAGTCAATCAAAACTTGGTTTATTCTGTCCACTTTTTATCAAGTAAAAAATTTTGACTATTTTAAATAATGCTTAGAAGAACTGCAGAAATGCTAAATAGCTGTATAGTCCCTTTGGCTAGATAGGTTTGTGATGAAGGAACTTATCACTCATAACTTTCAATATGTACTCATTTATATTTGTTACATGGATGTCAGTTTGCTTTTAATTCTACTGGGAATACTTCAGGCAGCTCTGTTAAAGGTGTGTTGGATACAGGAGACTGAACTCACAGAGGGCCTAAAATAATATCATTCAGTTAAGAAAAAAATACAATAGTTGTTGTTTGGAGTGTGAGTTTGAGTCCATGTAAAGTCTATGCAGGGAAGAAAATAAAGAAGTAAAGCCTGTATTATCAGTGGATCATGGGAGTGGGATGTGTGTGAAGAAGTAGCAGGTGCTTTACAGAAGGAAGGAGGAAATTCTGGGTACATTACTCATGCTGAAAGGTGCAACCCTGGTAAATGTCAAAGACTGAAGAAGTACTAATTTCATGAGTGTCAATCATACCTTGATTTAGAAAGGGGATGTTTTCTTGCCACAGCATTAAAAACACTAAACACTTGGGGAAATTAAATTGCAAGGGTAATGTTAATGAGAAAAAAGGGTGCATGAGAGAAGGAGAAACCGAGAATGAATGTAGAATGGTCTCACATATTCTGAAGTTGGCACAAGTTGTAAAGACAGAAGGGATATATCAAAGCTTAAGGATATGAGAGATTGTTATAGTCTTGCTACACCTCAGTTTGTCTTGTTTAACAAGTTAATGATAGGCACAGGCCTAGAGAACTGGAAGGGCAGGTAAAATGATACTAGGCATCACAAAAAATGAAGTAGTGGGGGCAATAAGCATATCAGTCTCACAGTGGTACTTTCCATAAAAGAGAATCTACAGTCTTGGCTGGGTTTGTATTACAGTGCAGCTTATTTAGATGCTGTTTATTAAATCCTTTGGCTAACTTGACATAGTGGGGCATTCCTTGTGGCTTCTTAGAGTTAATATTTTTAGTATTGCTCCACAGAGCATAATGAATAACAGCTCATTGAGGCATAAGACTCATGAGGTGATAAACTGGTAACAGTTTGGTCATGGACAGGACAAAGAGCATGACGACTTCAGGACCAAGACCAGGAATACTGTACATGAAGTTTACACCACAAAATACGTGATGATGATGATGATATTGCTGAGGTTCATGACATATGCAAATGTTCTTTAAAGTGTTTTTACCACATTATTTATTTGGAAAGATAACTACTTTCAAAAGGGCAAGCCTACACATATTGTAGGGTGCCAGCATATCTTATTTTATTATTGATAATTAAACATAACCAAATTACTTGTTGCTTTTGTCCATTGTGGTGACATCACACATTTCTGTATCTATACTCTGCATTAATGCTATATATAGCCTCTTGCCTGTAGGTTAAGTAACATCATTTGCAGTCTCAGAGATGCCTTGAAAAAAAAAAACGTTGTGAATATGCACTGAAATGGTTCATGGTCTATATCCATCTAATGTCTCTGTGATATACATATTCAGGGAATTTCTCCCATTCCTACACTGTGTTGCTAACATTTCCTTCTCTGTCTGAATAGACCTGTTTTGTGCATCTGTTGATCTTGACCCAGAGACATGGTTCTCTTTTTAAGATCACAGCTACTATATTATTATGAATGGTATCTACTTATAACACAGCTGGCTTATTTGAATTCTAGTATTTTAATGTTGGTACATCTGTAACTAGTTTCTTGAGCATTTCAAAATTCTTTTGTTGCTCATTGCTTCATTCTCATTCTCAAGCTATATCTTGCTATAGCAGTTCTTATATAAGTAATTATTTCTGACAAATTAGGTACAAATCTTGCAAGATGCTACATTGGTCCTAGAAAACTCTATAATGCATACTTGTCATGTGGTTTTGACATTTTCACAACTGCTGTGTCTTTTTCTATACCAGTCTTCATGTCCTTCTGACATGAAAATATTACCCGTTTATTTCAGACTTGTATGTCTTTGTTTTACTTGCTTTTATTTAACTTGATGTTATGCCTGTTTTGTAGCTTCTTGTATCAGCTGGTTTGACTATGAAATCTCAAATCACAAGATGCCAAGGAACCGTAATGCCAGAACCAAATACTTAAAATATCAAAAGGGTGAACTGTAAGCATTTTTTGCATCTTCCATGGGCGGGCAAGCTTCCTGCACCCCAAAAACTAATTTATATATCTATCTATCTATCTATATATATATATATATATATATATATATATATATATATATATATGGGTCTACTTTGATTCACTGAAAACCCATTTCACTGAATTTCACCCTCAAAAAATCGCTGAAAGCTCAAATCACTGAAAACTCATTATAAAAATAGTAGTTTTGGTTTCTTTTCAACACACACACCACTGTCATACAGATTCCATTGTGTTTACCCCATATTTCTTTACAGAACAGCAGAGCAGTTTCTCTTGCTTTTCTTATTTGCTGGGACACCTTACAGACTGAATTTGCACTTTACATGAACCTCTTTGAAGACTCCATTTCAGAACCCACTCTCTATATTTCTAGAACCAGAGATCAGAAATCTGATCTTGTCATGAAGTGATGACAGTAGCATATCTCAAGAGGTACATGCTTACTGTTGGCTGACATGGAGAGCCACTCTTTGCTTAGCTTCCCCATTCTTTATTTGTCAGAAACTCTGCAATCCCCTTCCATGGCACACTCTTCAAAGAAAAAAAGATAAATAAATATATATTCATTTCTATCTCTCTCTCTCTCTCTCTCTCTCTCTCTCTCTCTCTATATATATATATATATATATATATGCACATACACATATACATGTGTTTGTGTGTGTGCATATAGATATAGATATATATATATATATATATATATATATATGATATATAGGGTGCCAGGGAGAGGTAGTACCTCTGATGGGCGAACATGTGCTTTTCAGAATAATTCCTCCACCTTAGTCCTCACCTGACACTTGTCTCTCACCTGTGGCTCCTGGTAGCTGTCTGCATGCAACAGAGGAAAAGCAGCCACACCTCGGGCAATGGCTTCCGCTGGCCGGCAAATCCAGGTGAGGGTAGCCGATGGGTTTGCAACCCTCGGTGAGTCAGGGCTTGTCTACATATGCATGCGAAGACTGGATACGGCGGACTGCACAGAGGAAATCACCAGGCTGATTCAACGGACAGGAAAGCGGACTTAGCAAAGTGATGTGGAGCACAAATAGGACACAGTAAGACACATTAGGACACTTGGCCATCCACTGCATCCCAACCCATCTCCAGTCATCTCAACTACGTCCTGCCACTGGATCAAGATAGGCTGGGATGAGAGAGTGAGACTAACAATCTGCGCAACTCTCTCTCACCATAATCCAGTTCACGTGCAAGTTAAGACATCACCACCCCCCCAAGTCCTATGGCGATGGATGAATGATGAAGTAGCAGGTGTGGATAGACTAGCAGCTGTAGCCACAACCTCACACACAGGTGGCCCAGGGCAATGGGTCACTCTCTACTGGCCCGAACCTGCAGTGGAGTTCAACAGTCCCCTGGGTGTCTGAGCAGCCTTATTTAGAAATGCTCTGCTCACCTCCATGGTCTGAGGAAGGGGCTAGAAAAGGTGCCCTAAACATAGCCTGCTTCATCCTACCCCTGGCCTGCTTACCGTTGCAGGCGGGGATCCCAACCATGTGGTCGAATCACAAAGAAAAAAGCATTGGTGACTTCGCTCACCATTGGCACATAGACGGTGCACACGCTCATGCATAGCTCCAAAACAGACAGACCAGAGAGGTGGAGAGCACTTGTCTCAAGATAACTTGGCAGGTACAACATTCAAAAGAATAAAAATAATGAAGTCTGGAACAACACGCTGTAAAAACTTTGATTTATTGTAGACATCCAAAGACAATGTTAGTGCTTTCAGGTTAAAAACCCTTCCTCAGACATTACAATGTATAAAAACACATAGGTGTATTTAAATCAATTCAGCACCAATCACATTTTAGTAAACTACCCGCCTTTTCTTTAAGGCTGTGTTTTTATGCATTGTAATGTCTGAGGAAGGGTTTTTAACCTGAAAACGCTAACATTGTCTTTGGATTTCTACAATAAATCAACGTTTTTACAGCACGGTGTTCCAGACTTCATTATTTTTATTCTTTTGGCTTTAGACACTGTCTGGACTTTGGTGTGGTAGACTTACTTTTTGCATTAGGTACAACATTCAGATAGCAGCCCTCAGCGAGACCAGGCTTACAGACGAAGGCCAGCTGATAGAAGTTAAAGCCAGTTATACTTTTTACTGGAGTGGCTGCAGCAGCGATGAACATCATGAAGTAGGAGTGGGTTTCGCCGTCAGATCTAATCTGATCAGCAAATTAGCCAGCCTCCCAAAAGGATTCAATGACCGACTCATATCTCTGCAGCTCCCCCTCAAAGAAAAGTGCCATGCCACCTTCATCAGTGTATATGCCCCCACCATGACAAATCCAGAGGAAATTAAAGACAAGTTTTATGAAGACTTGGAGTCCCTCATAACATCTGTGCCCAAGGCGGATAATCTCATCGTCTTAGATGACTTCAGTGCCAGAGTTGGTGCAGACTACCAGACATGGGAGGGTGTCATTGGGAGAAATGGAGTTGGCAAAAGCAACAACAATGGTCATCTACTTCTGAAGACCTGCACAGCTCATGACCTGTTGATCACAAACAGTCTTCCACCTACCCAACCATAACAAGATGTCCTGGATGTATCCACACAGCAAGCAGTGGCATCTCATTGGTTATGTCATAGTAAGGAGAAGGGACAGGCAGGATGTGAGAGTGAATAAGGCCATGTGCGGCACAGACTGTTGGAAAGACCACAGACTCATCCTCTCAAAACTCAGCATGCACATTCAGCCTAGGTGGTGTATGCAGGGGAAAAAGACCAATAGGTGCCTGAATGTCAGCAAGTTGGAATGGCACTCTGTGCACCAGAACCTCAGTGAGGACCTCGACAGTAAGCTTGATCAACTCAGCTTTGGCATCAGTGGTGTAGAAGAGGACTGGGCAGCCTTTAGGGATGTGGTCTACAACACTGTTCTCGTTGAGTTGGACCTGGACACATGCAAATACCAGGACTGGTTTGATGATAATGATGAAGACATTCAGAAGCTGCTGGATAAGA
>NC_056728.1:1243470739-1243478239 GCF_019279795.1 Protopterus annectens | reverse complement strand
GCTGATGACCTTTTGACTCTTATTAGGGGTTCACAGCCTCCTCCTTCAAAAAGGGGTAGGGATGTCTCTCCTGAGGCTTTGTCCTTTTCAGGTTCGGATACTTCTAGCATTTCTGTTGATGAAGAAGTTTCTCAAGCTTTCTCTCCTTTTGAAGATTCAGATGCAGAGGAGTCCATCCCTTCTGCTTCTCCTCCAGAAGAGTTCTCTTTTGGTGATACTGAATACTCTCGGGGAACATTTTAAATGGGAAAGTCAGGATTACCCCCTTTCAAAGAAAAGGATTAGGGAGTTTTTTGTATTTGCCTCAGCATAAGCCTTTGGCTATTCCTCCTGTGTTGGAAGTGGTTGATGATGTGTTTCTGGAAAATTCCTTTACTCCAAATTTGGTTCCTCCTGCTCCCAGGAAACCTGACAGGTACTATAGAGTTCCTGATTCTCATTTGCTTCTTTTCAGGAATCCGTTGGCTGATCCAGATGTTATTTATCAAGGCCCTAAAGGAGTTAATGCCACTGTTACTAAAAATCATGTTCCTTCTGACAGGGAATCCAGGAACCTAGATAGGTGGGGTAAAAAGGTTTATACCTCTGCTACTCTTGTTATTAGGTCTACTGATTATCTTTTTCGTATGCTGAAGTACCAGCAGCACACCTTGGAAGCTATTAAATCTAGAATAGCAGGTGTGCCTCAGTTGGCAGAGAGTAAGGATATGCAGGATTTGCTAAATTCTGCCAGTCTAGTCAATAAGTATTCTTTACATTGTGGCTTTGACATTCTAGAAGCCTCCTGTAGGGCTACAGCTACTGGCTCTGTTATTAGAGGACATGCTTGGCTCAGGGAGCAGCCCCTACCAGAGCCTATTAAGGCTAAGCTTTTAGATGTACCTTTGCATAAGGACAGTCTTTTTGGCAGCAAAGCAGAGGAAGTGCTCAAGAAGATGGAATACAAGGCCAAGTCTATGCAGACAGGATTTACCCTTCTAAGAGTTGGACGTTCCCTGATACTAGACAGACATACTAGGCAGACAGAGCCGTTCTAAGACTAGAGGTTACAAATCATAGGGGACAGGGGGCTACCCCTCAAAGTTCTAAGCGTTGGCAGGCTTCCTCTTCCAAGGCGAGAAGGTCTAAACCTGCATCTCAAGCTAAACATTGTCAATGATTCTATCCAACTTCTGCATGTTCTGGCCTGCCTGGAGAATCCTTTAGGGGGAAGGTTGGCCCTGTCTGCAAATGCTTGGGCCACCATCTCGGACGACAAATGGGTACTCAGAACTGCATCACTAGGGCACAAGTTTTCTTTCCACACCTTTCCAGTACCCAAAGGATTCCCGGACGCTCCTCCAAACCAAAGGGCAGAAGTAGAAAAGGCAAAAGAAAATTCAGATTTATCCATACTTGGACTGTCTAATTCAAGCAAATTCTCAGGAACAGCTGCTAAAGGATCTAGAATTTGTAAAGACTCTTCTCTCTTCTCTGGGTTACACTCTCAACGTGGAAAAATCAAAAATGGTACCATCCAAAGAGATTACATTCCTGGGAGCGAGTCTTAACACAGCCGCCCAGATGATATATCTCACCCAGGAGAAGCAGACAACTCTTTCAGTTTACTTCAAGGACTTGGTAAGCCTGTCCCAGCTCCCTGCAAGGAAATACCTGCAAGCTCTGGGATTCATGGCATCTTGCATTCTCATGATTCCATATGCAAAACAGCATAGTGAGGAAATTGCAATGGTACCTCAAGAACACTTGGTATCAACACACACATCTGGATGTGATAATTCCTCTGCTTCCATGTCTGCGGACAGAGTTTCTTTGGTGGGCAACAGCCTGTCTACAGAACAAAGGCATGCCTTTTCGCCCACCCCCGGCCACTCAAGTTCTTACCACAGACGCATCGGACTATGCCTGGGGAGCTCACCTGGATGGCAGATGCATACAGAGAAGTTGGAATGTCCAGCAGATGCACCTGCACATAAATTTAAAGGTGTTGATGGCAGTCCAGCAGGCTTTACTAGCTTTCAAGCATCTTCTTTCTTCAGAAACCCTTCTTGTCAGGACAGAAAACACCACAGTCATGTGGTACATCAAGAAGCAGGGAGGGACTCATTCTTACCTCCTGTGCAGGCAGAGCATGAGTCTTTGGTCCATAGCAGCATCCCTGGGCCTGCATCTCCTAGCTCAGTTTCTTCCAGGAAGGCTCAGTGTTTTGGCAGACCAGTTGAGCAGAAAGACCCTGGATCCTCACGAGTGGCAGCTGAACAGAGCAGTTTTTCACAGCATCATTCAATGTTGGGGTGCTCCTCAAGTGGATCTCTTCTCCTCTCCAGACAACCACCTTTTACCTCATTTTTGCACTAGACAGCATCACAGCAGGGCCTGGAGAGTGGATGCCCTGTCCTTCCCTTGGACGCTGCTGTCAGTTTATGCCTTCCCTCCTCTTCTTCCCAGAGTATTATTGAAAATAAGGGACGAATGACCATGGACTATTCTCATAGCTCCGGAGTGGCCCAGGCAGCATTGGTATCCACTGCTTCACAGTCTCTCCCAATTGTATCCATGGCATCTTCCTCTGAGGCCAGATAATTTGGTTCAGGAAGGGGGAAACGTTCTACATCCTCATCTTCAGTCTCTCCGTTTGGCAGCTTGGCTCATTGTATGACTCCATCCTATTCTTCTTCCCTATCCCAGCAGGTGGTTGAAGTGCTGAAGGAGGCCTAGCACTAGGAAGTCTTATGCTGGCAAATGGGAAAGATTCTGTCTTTGGATGCAGGCTAGAGTGGAATCTTCTTCTCAGCCTACCCTTCCTCTGATCCTGGAATACCTGGCTGATTTGCTTCAGGGTGGTCTTTCTTTTTCCTCTATCAAGATCCATGCTTCAGCCATTTCTGCTCATTGTTCTTTTGAACAACCCATTTTCTCTCATCCTTTGGTGAAAATGTTTCTCAGAGGTGCTTGCAACTTAAAACCTCCCAGAAGGGTGCCTACTCCAGCCTGGGATCTTAATTTTGTTCTAGAGAAACTCACTCTTCCTCCTTTTGAGCCAGCTGCCACTGCAGATTTAAAGTTTCTCTCGTGGAAGACTGCCTTCCTCTTGGCTATAACGTCAGGAAGGAGGGTTTTGGAGCTGCAGGCTTTGATGGCTGTGGAGCCTTTCCTTATTTTCCATGCAGATAGGGTCACTCTGAGAACCAACCCCTCCCTTATGCCTAAGGTGGTTTCTAGCCTGACTCTTAATCAGTCCATACACCTTCCTACTTTTTTTCCTAATCCTTGAAATAGAGGCGAGAGGATCCTACATTCTCTTGATGTGCATAGACAGCTCAGGTTTTACCTGGACAGGACTAAAGACCTTCGGAAATCAGCTCAGCTATTGGTCAACTTTGCCCCTGGAGCCCAGAGCAAGGCTATTTCTAAGCAAACCATTTCTAAATGGATTGCTCATTGTATTACTTTTTGTTATCCCTTTCATGGCAAGGTTCCTCCTCAAGGGGTTAGGAGCCACTGAACTAGAGCAGCTTCCACTTCTGCAGTCTTTTAAGGGGTGTCCCTACTAAAGACATTTTGGAAGCTGCCACATGGTCTTCTGTTCACACTTTCACAAAGCATTATAATTTGCCTTTGAAGAGCCAGGACAGGGTTTACCAGTGCTGTTCTGCAGGGCATTATCTCCAATCCTTGATTCTGTTGGTTCCTCCTCCCTTTTCTCTGGGCTTTGGTAATCAACCCATTGGTTAGGACTGCAACAGTGAAACACGATGAACATAGTGCAGTTGTGTACACTTACCGTAAATGTAGATGTTAAAGTGTATTCACTGCTGCAGTCCTGCTTTCCCTCCCTCCTTACCCCTTTTTTCTCTTTTCCAAAGGTACAGGTTAAATTTAGTTTAAAGTAGAAAGTCAAGAACTGCTACCAAAAAATCAGAACTCCTGTACAAGATAAAAACAAATGTAAAAGCATAACACAGGAGTATGAATTGGCAGGGTAAAGTAATCCATATCAACGGAGCTTCGTAGCACTCGCAAATCACAAAGCAGGCAGTTTTCACTTCACCATCAAAAACTCAGTCTTCACTTCATGGATTTAAAACGTCAGTGTTTAATTTAGCAAACATTTAGCATAGGTCTCAGGGGTACTCTATCATTTAAACCAGGTTCCCTGTCTGCTTTCAATCTAATTATCCACTTAGTCTCATTTTGTTCTGTAAAATTCATATCACCTTTCCTAATGGTAGGTTGATTCATCTGTACAACTAAAAATTTTAAACTTCTCTTCTGGGGAAGTACCTAATACATGTTTAGATAGAGCATTCCTACTCGATTTGATGCCGATGCTAAAATGTAGGAGGCTCAGAGTTTAGCTTAGTAATTATAGATTTGTCTATGTATATATTTGTATTTTTATTTTTGTTTTTTACATATATTTTTTATATATTTTTTTTTTATATTTCTCATTTTTTATATGTATGGTTAAGTTGATGTATTTATATATTTGTTCAAATGTTTTTAGCATATAGCATTAAAAGGTAGTTTTAATATGTTATAGCCTTTACATATTTTTATACATATATATACAATAGGCTTTGATTGATGACATGTATGTATGTATATATATATATATATATATATATATATATATATATATATATATATGCATATTTCTACTACCTCTGCTATTAGTGAGAAAGCATTTAATTTAAATATGCTACTTTGCTGTTTACTGATTAATTAATTGCAGGATATGATGCCATTTCAAAGAGTATATATATATATATTGGGTGTTTTAAACAGTTTAGTATTTTGGCATGAAGAAGCCCATCGGGTGAAAGTGCTTGCCATCTTTGTCTGTTTGCTAAATTAAACACTGACGTTTTAAATCCATGAGGTGAAGACTTTTTGATGGTGAAGTGAAAACTGCCTGCTTTGTGATTTGCGAGTGCTACGAAGTTCCGTTGATGTGGATTACTTTACCCTGCCAATTCATACTCCTGTGTTTTGCTTTTAAATTTAGTTTAAGCCTTGTTTTCTGGGGGCTTCTGACTGTTATGACAAGAAAGACTGAGAAGTGACATCAGCTGCCTCCTTTTGTATCGGATGCCCTGACGTCATTTACAGCCGACATCATTTTTACTTACCTTTGGTATTCTGGCCGATCGAGGGCTACCGGGAGCCGGATAACCCATTGGTTAGGACTGCAACAGTGAATGCACTCTAACATCTACATTTATGTTAAGTGTACACAACTGTACTTTCTACGTATATCCAAACTGGTTCTGTGGCCCAGCCTGCACCTGCTACTATAGGGCACATTGGGGGATTTATAGGATCTTTGTGAACCTTGGGAAGGCCTGTAAAAGTTGGAATCAGTGGATGTACTATATATAAATAATCATATAAACTTGTAATCATATTATTTTCTTTGAGTTGACGTAAGAATAATCTAATCTTTGTCTTTATCTCTTCTACTTGCCCTTTCATGATATGTCTGTATGCCGTTTCATCCTCTAATAATTTTAAAATTCCTTGTTTATAATTCAACCAATCCATTAGGACCACACCTCCTCCTTTGTCTGCAGGCCTCACTATCAAATCCAGATTTTCTTCTTTTTCTCTTAATGCCATCATTTCTTCTGTTGATTATTCTGCAAATATTGTGAAATTTCTTGTTCACATACATTAATAAATGTATTCATTATTGCAAAGTTTTGGAGTATAAATGTACTGGGTCTTTTGAAGATCTCTCTCAGTCATATTCGTATCTTTATACATATTCTTAAGCATGATGTCTCTACCCAACATCTTCAGGCTTAGGATGACATCACTCAAGTTCGTACCTTTTGCTGGAACAAATTTTAAGCCCTAAAGGGGCATAGAGTAAAGAGACATCTTTGATTGGATATGAGTAATGAGAAGTAGATTGGTGCAGGAAGATGGAGTTGGCGTGTAATCTCATGTTAACTGGCTGAGATTACATTTTTATATGTTTCCTCTTATGAGTTTTAACTAGATCTGAAGAAGGATCTTTACGATCCAAAAGCGCTCATCTTATGTATGTCTTATGTATGTCTGTTTTTATTTTATTAAAGTTTTTTAAGGCTGTAGGTTCATAGGCTCATAGGTTCATAGGTGTGTGCTAGGCTAATGGCCCTGGAGCCTTTACAAGCCTAACCCATAGGATTACCCTGGCATCGTGCCACCCAACTTTAGTTTCCAATGCCTCTGTCGAGTAGAGCCACTGGAGTGATCCCCGGTGTGAATTTTCTATTTCCTATCTACTCATCAAGATTTCTCTTGAAGAGGGCCAGTGAGGTGCTCTGTTTGACATGTATGGGAAGTCTGTTCCATAGCATGGGCAGTCTGTGGGTTAGGAACCTGTCCTTCCATTATGTTCTGTTGATTGTGGCAATGAGGTTGAGGTCTCTGGAGCGTGTGGTATGGAGGGATTGGGATTTCTTTAGATATAGCATGTCTAACACAGCTGGGTCAGACATGGCTTTGTAAGTCAAGCAGAGATCGCCTCTAAGTAGACAGTATGAGACACAGAATAGTTGGAGTTTTGAGTCTCTCCATACAGGACAAGTGTTTAAGGCCTAGGATCCTCTTTGTGAGGAACCTTTGCAGCCTCTCCAGTTGTTGCAGGTGTCTAGTGAGGTACATGCCAAATGGGGCATTGTACTCGATGATTGAACTAATGAGGGAAGAGTAGAGGGAGACAATGACCTCTTTCTTCCTGGATGCAAAACCCTTAGTAATGAGATGTGCCACATAGAAGGACTTTCTGACCACAGTGGTAGTCTGATGCTCAAAAGAGAGGTTGCTGTCAGCCTGTGTTCCCAGATCTCTTATAATGCCCTCTGTGTTCAGTGGACTACCATCGATGTGGTAGTTCATGGGAACTGGGTTTTTCCCAAAGGGGATGATGACACATTTTTTGGCATTGAGCTTAAGGCCATGGCTTTGACACCAGTCGTTGGTCTCAGTGAGGGCTTTCTGTAGGATATCAGCCTCACTTGGGGGGGTAATAATGGCTCCCAACTTGCAATTGTCTGCGAACTTTGTCAGCCAGAGTCCCTTTGCGTTGGACTGGACTGGACCCACGACCGATCCCTGCGGGATTCCACTCGTGACTGGTTGGCAGTCTGACTTGGAGTCAGCTACTTTCACACTGTGGGTTCTATCTGTGAGCTAGTTGCAACCCACCTAGTGATGTAGGGGTTGATGCCTAGCTTAGTGAGTTTTTCTATGATTCCTGAGTGGGGAAAGGTATCAGAGGCCTTGGCCAGATCAAGGTAGGCTGTATGAACCACCTTGCCTTCATCCACAGCTCTGGTGACCGACTCAAAGAAGTCGACCAAGTTGAGCAGACATGATCTATATTTCACAAAACCAAACTGTATGGGATCCAGAGTTTGGAGATTCCCTATATGCTTGTTTATTAGGTCCATGATACATCCCATAGCTTTGATTATCAGACTTGTCAGGCTAATGGGGCGATAGTTCCTA